>NC_086449.1:200684388-200984388 GCF_028390025.1 Pseudophryne corroboree
AAATCACTAACTAGTCACCCCTGGCCGGGGTACCCTGGAGGAGTGGGGACCCCTTTCCCCGACTGCTGAGGCCCCCCCGTGACTCCTGGCACTCTCCTGATTGGCTGTGCGCATCTGAGCTGTCAGACGGCGCATAGCACTATGCCGCTCCATCATATTCAATGGTGGTAACTTTGCGGTCAGCGGTTGACCGCGAGTAACCTCACCGCTGACCACAAAGTTCCCATCATTGAATATAATGGAGCGGCATAGTGCTATGCGCTGCCTGACAGCTCAGACGCGCACAGCCAAACAGGAGAGTGCCACAACGTGGCGCTCCCTGATTGGCTGAAGGGACCCTCTGTGACAGGAGTCACGGGGGGTCTCAGCAGTCGGGGAAAGGGGTCCCATGTGTAAACATGGGACCCCTTTCAGTGTGTGGTCCGGGATTTTTGTTTTGTTTTTTTGCCAAGTACGAGGATTACAAGTAGAAGAGGACAGATCTAAACTGGATTTTGGTGAGTATAATTTTATTTTCAGGTACCCCGTGGATTCTACTTGGAGAAGGGGACAGAGTCGGCGTGTCAACATAGGTAAGTATGTGTGTGTCGGCATGCATGTAAGTAATAAAGTTTTACTATCACGGTGTCTGTGTACTGTTTTTATTTGGGTATTTTTTTTGCAGTAGAACTACAGGTACCAGCGGGCCCGTTTCCCCCCCGCATGCTGGTACTTGTGGTTCTCCAAGTACCAGCTTGCGGGGGAGGCTTGCTGGGACTTGTAGTTCTGCTACAAAAAACAATATTCTTTATTTTTGTCACTTGGCTATCAGCCTCCCATCCGCAGCCCTTGGATGGGGGGACAGCCTCGGGCTTCACCCCTGGCCCTTGGGTGGCTGGAGGGGGGGACCCCTTGATTTAAGGGGTCCCCACTCCTCCAGGGTACCCCGGCCAGGGGTGACTAGTTAGTGATTTAATGCCATGGCCGCAGGGACCGATATAAAAGTGTCCCCCGGCTGTGGCATTATCTCTCTGACTAGTGGAGCCCGGTGCTAGTGTTAAAAATACGGGGGACCCCTATGTTTTTTGTCCCCCGTATTTTTGGCACCAGGACCGGACGCAGAGCCCGGTGCTGGTTGTGAAAACATGAGGGATCCCCTGTCATTCCCCCCCCCCCCCGTATTTTTACAACCAGGACCGGCTCAAAGAGCCCGAGGCTGGTTATGCTTAGGAGGGGGGACCCCACGCATTTTTTTTCAGGATTTTTAACCCATTCCCACCCCTTCCCACTGAAAAACATGCTCTGATCTCTCCATATTATTTTAGTCAGTAAAAAAAAAAATATATTCTTTTAAAAAATATATAAATAATACTTGTGGCTCCTAATAGACAAACCAAGTAGATAATCCCTTCTAATATAAATAGATATGCTATTAGCAATAAAAAAAACAACACAAAAAACATGTTTTTGAAATTTTTTATTAGATCCCGCCAGCAAAATGAGGCGGACTGAAATTGATGAAATGACTGTCGAAAAGCACTGTTGTCGAATCGACATTCTTCAATTGAATATACTTTTGTCGAAAGGCCGCATTTTTACCATTGCAGACATGTCAAATTTGACTACTGTCGAATTGCAAAGAGTTATATTTGAAACGGCCGTTTTTTTGTCGAAAAGTACTGTTTTGTATTGTCGAATCATTTTTTTGTGTCGAAAATGCCCCGATTTTCGACATTTGCGGCAATTCGACCGCAATTGCATATACCGCACAGTCTTTATATCAACACCACAATGTCAACACCCTACCAGAAGAGGCCAGCACATGGCACAGGAATCCTGCCCAGCAGAGCTGCTGCCATGTCCCATAACTGCCTGCAACAGATAGGGACCCGGGCAGTCACTGTGTGTGAGAGGCTTCTGTCACTCTGAGGCTGCGCCCACACCACCAACTGCTCGCTGCCCTATTTGGACAAGACGGCTTACATCCCTGGCAACACTAAGTGGCATATCCTTGATATCCTTGGGGCCCCTCTGACCTTTGGGGCCCGGAACAGCTGTCCCCTTTGACACTCCCCCCCCCCCCCCCCCCCCCCGTCGCCGGCCCTGCTAGATACACACAAATTTGCAGTATATTATTGTTAGCACCGATGACAAAAGTCTTTCTGTTTTGTATACATACATGGGATTAATATTGTCACAGAGCTGGCGCCAACTACAGTATGAGTAAAACCAAACATAGGCATATTGATTTTCTGTTATGCTACAAGCAGACACCTGCACCAAGTCATCATGGTTATAATGTTGCCATATGACATGTCTATATATTCATAATGTTGTCATATGACATGTCTATATATTCATAATGTTGTCAATACAAATCTAAAGGATCAGGTGAGGTGTTGACATGTCGACTGTATGGTATGGTTGACACGATCCAAGTCGGCATTGTGCATTTCGGCATTATGAACATGTTGACATGCTGTAGTCTAGATCATGATTGTTGACATTATAAATGTCATTAACATTATAAGTGTTGACAAATCATTACTTTTCTTTGCTGGCTCACCCCATTTCTAGATGACATCACCCTATACCTGGATATGGGGTCCTGCAAAGCTGGAAAGGCTCCACTACATCCCCACCAGGTCTCATCCTTTGCTGAACGCTCTAAGCTGCTAGAGAAAGAGAGAAAGCCCTGGCAGAGGTACAGTACAGGGAGGTAATTTGTAGCACTAACAAAATCTGTATTGCCGCGATCAGTATGTATTTAGCACTGATTTATAATACATAGACCCCTTTATCTGCAAAGTCAGTCCCTGCATACACACAGAGCCCAAAAGTAAATGCAGTGAGGTTACATAAGCACAAAAGTGGCGTTTGCCCTGTATTACTCTGCATTTCACTGTTTTTGCTCATTATAATTGACACAATATTTTCCTTATTATAGTGTATCAGGGGCCTAATTCATGTTTGTACATAAATGCAAATGCGATTCTCTAGGCTATGGAGCTGCTAATGTTAGCAACTGAAGCTGCCACCCAGGAATGAAAAGAGACGCCTAATGGAATCACTGCAAGCTCCATCGCAATTGCTTACACATTAGCGGTCTCTGGACCTCATTCCGAGTTGATCGCTCGCTAGCTATTTTTTGCAGAGCAGCGATCAGATAGTCGCCGCCTCAAGGGGAGTGTATTTTCGCTTTGCAAGTGTGCGAACGCTTGTGCAGCCGAGCGGGACGAAAAAGTTTTTAGCAGTTTCTGAGTAGGTCTGAACTTACTCAGCCCTTGCGATCACTTCAGCCTGTCCGGTCCCGGAATTGACGTTAGACACCCGCCCTGCAAACGCTTGGACATGCTTGCGTTTTCCCTACCACTCCCAGAAAACGGTCAGTTGACATCCATAAACGCCCTCTTCCTGTCAATGTCCTTGCGATCGGTTTTGCGACTGGATTCGTCGCTAGAAGCATTGCACAGCAACAATACTGTTTGTACCTGTACGACGCACGTGCGCATTGCGGTGCAAACGCACGCGCAGTAGTAACCTGATCACTGTGCTGCAAAAATCTGCAGCGTGCGATCAACTCGGAATGACCCCCTATATGCAATTACGAAGAACATTGAAATTAAGGGTTGGTCTAAGGCTACGCAGACTCAACACAGAAGTAGCATGTATTTCCATATACCATCACGCAGCCATTAGAAGATACATGCTCCGAAATCAGCCATGACATGCCTGCGTTTTCTCAACCACTCCCCTTAAACTCCCCGTTAACACCTACAAATGGCCCCTTCATGTCAATCACTCTGCAACAAAGTTCTCGGTGCGAGTGGGATTGCAGCGGCACCCTCGCGCATGCACATTATGATCGCAACACATGCGCAGTTGATGGATAATAGCTCCGTTGCCTGATAATTGGCCATTGAGTACACACATGAATTATGCCCAGTGTACATAATAATGTAGCAGCTTTTGAAAGGGATCAAGTTACTGTACTTGGCCTATGATAGAAGATCTCTGCCTTTCCCCATCAATTCTGGGAATGTGCAGAGCAATATTCTGCAATTTGCATTGTTCTCACTCTGCGCCAGTCTTTATGTTCCTGCTGGCTGTTAGCTGTGCACTGTAACACTGACTGCTATTTTGTCATCTCATTTTTGCCATGTACAGGTTGAGTATCCCTTATTCAAAATGCTTGGGACCAGAGGTATTTTGGATATTGGATTTTTCCGTATTTTGGAATAATTGCATACCATAATGAGATATCATGGCGATGGGACCCAAGTCTAAGCACAGAATGTATTTATGTTACATATACACCTTATACACACAGCCTGAAGGTCATTTTAGTCAATATTTTTAATAACTTTTTGCATTAAACAAAGTTTGTGTACACACACACAATTCATTTATGTTTCATATACACCTTATACACACAGCCTGAAGGTCATTTAATACAATATGTTTAATAACTGTGTATTAAACAAAGTTTGTGTACATTGAGCCATCAGAAAACAAAGGTTTCACTATCTCACTCTCAGTAAAAAAAAATTCTGTATTTTGGAATATTCCGTATTTCAGAATATTTGGATATGGGATACTCAACCTGTACTAAATCTGCATGTCATTATAAGTGATTGTACAGCTCAATGTGCATCAGATACAGGGACGTGTCACTGGGGTATGTGTCCCATAGCTGTTAGATGGGAAGCCCTTTCTCCCCATTACATGAACTCCCCACACAGAGCCAACTATCTTCAAATACATTGTTTAAATCCCTCACAATTTTACTTCTTTAGTTTTGTTTCTGTTGGTGGCTGACAGATAAAAAATACATTATTTTTGTTGTCTGGTCTATCAACACACAGCCTGCTAGACAAATTGGAGTAATTATCTCACATGGAGCGTTGTCTGATCTCTGCTTCTTTTATTAGAAACATAGGCCCTCATTCCGAGTTGTTCGCTCGGAGTTTTTCATCGCATCGCAGTGAGAATTCTCTTAGTGCGCATGCGCAATGTTCGCACTGCGACTGCGCCAAGTAACTTTACTATGAAGAAAGTAAGTTTACTCACGGCATTTTCATCGCTCCGACGTTCGCATTGTGATTGACAGGAAATGGGTGTTACTGGGCGGATGCACGGCGTTTTAGGGGCGTGTGGATGGAAACGCTACCGTTTCCGGAAAAAACGCAGGAGTGGCCGGAGAAACGGTGGGAGTGCCTGGGCGAACGCTGGGTGTGTTTATGACGTCAGCCAGGAACGAAAAGCACTGAACTGATCGCACAGGCAGAGTAAGTCTGAAGCTACTCAGAAACTGCTAACTCGTTTGTAATCGCAATATTGCGCGTACGTCGGTCGCAATTTTAAGAAGCTAAGATTCACTCCCAGTAGGCGGCGGCTTAGCGTGTGTAACTCTGCTACATTCGCCTTGCGAGCGAACAACTCGGAATGAGGGCCATACTGCATAGCCCACACTACACTACATCTGGTGCGCTGTAACTATAGCAATGACCCCTAGACCAAGGGTGAATCATCATTTCACACTGTGGTGTTTTATTATTTATATATAGCTGATGGAAACCCTGGTATACCAGCACAGGGGTCTACAAGGACCATTGTGGCCGGTATGTCAGGCAGGAACCGGGGGACACTGCTACCAGTGACGTGCGGTGAGGTAAATGGCTGGGGAGGCACTGGCCAGTATCAGAGCCAGATTTACACACACATACAGTATATGAACCTGATAGAGGAGCATGTCAGGGAGGGCTGCACTAGGGGCGTCATTTCGAGTTGGATCGCTCGCTAGCTACTTTTTGCAGCCGTGCAAACACATAATCGCCGCCCATGGGGCAAGAGTGCGAACGCCTGTGCAGCCGAGTGGTTTTAAACACAATTTGTGCAGAACAAGACCAGCGGCGCCCCCATCCCCCTCATGTAAAATAGGGGCAGTGCGCGTCGTAGGCGCGTGACAAAAATATAGGGGCATGGCTTCATGGGGAAGGGGTGTGGCCACAAAATAATACCAATTCATTTTACGGTGCACAGTAGTCTTCATTATTCAAATTACGCCGCAAAGTAGCGCCACTACACCAGGCAAAGCCCCCTTTTTACACATTACGGCAGACAGCGTCCCCTTATTACACATTACGGCAGACAGCGTCCCCATTTTTACACATTACGGCAGACAGCGGCCCCATTTTTACACATTGCGGCAGACAGCATCCCCTTTTTTACACATTGCGACAGACAACGTCCCCCCTTTTTACACATTGTGGCAGACAGCGTTCCCATTTTTATACATTGCGGCAGGCAGCGTCCCCTTTTTTACACATTGTGGCAGACAGCATCCCCTTTTTTACACATAACGGCAGACAGCGTCACCTTATTACACATTGCGGCAGAGTCCCCTTATTAAATATTGCGCCAGAGTCCCCTTATTACACATTGTGGCAGAGTCCCCTTATTACACATTGCGGCAGAGTGCGTCCCCCTTATTACACATTGCGGCAGAGTGCGTCCTCCTTATTACACATTGCAGCAGAGTGCGTCCCCCTTATTACACATTGCGGCAGAGTGCGTCCCCCTTATTACACATTGCGGCAGAGTGTGTCCCCCTTATTACACATTGCAGCAGAGTGCGTCCCCCTTATTACACATTGCGGGAGAGTGCGTCCCCCTTATTACACATTGCGGCAGAGTGCATCCCCCTTATTACACATTGCGACAGAGTGCGTCCCCCTTATTACACATTGTGGCACAGTGCGTCCCCCTTATTACACATTAAAAAAAAATCCTGAGATCATGAGCTGTTAGCAGAGATAACAACCTGATCTCAGGCACTGAAGCCTCGGCTGCTGGGGGAGATGAGAAAGAGATGCTTTGAGTAAACCTTCCCCCCCCCCCCCCCCCCTTCCTCCCATTCCCAGTTCACTCGATCAGTGTGAGATCAGGCAGTAGGGA
Source organism: Pseudophryne corroboree (assembly GCF_028390025.1). Taxonomy (NCBI): domain Eukaryota; kingdom Metazoa; phylum Chordata; class Amphibia; order Anura; family Myobatrachidae; genus Pseudophryne; species Pseudophryne corroboree. Next base: position 200,691,325 of record NC_086449.1, read on the forward strand.
GAGGAAGGTCTTAACCCTGGCCACGTTCCTGCAGTACAGTTGCACACCTCTCCAGCCCAAGCCAGTGGGAGTGCAGGTGAATAGCACCAGTCAGGGGAGGAGGTAGCTGCTACAATGCATCATGGGGGGAAGGGGCGTCCCTTGAGCCCCTCTCACACCACGCATGTCAGAGCTGCCTCTTCTGGCATTGTTTTCAATGCAGAGTTACAGCCTGGTGTGCGGCTCCGCCCCCTAGCTCTAAGCAGTTTCTGGTTACCAGAGTGAGGCAGAGCTATTGCTGCCTCTCCTCTGTCCCTATGAACGAGCAGTGAGTGCAGCAACTTCATACTGCAATGGAAGCAGCTGATATTTACACTGATCTGTATTATAACCATACTTGCCTACCTGACCCTCTCCATGAGGGAGAAAATGCTCTGTTCCTGGACTTTCCTGGTAATGTATGATTGCCATCACCTGTGGTGAAACACCTTTCTTATCAATTAACTAGCTCACCACAGGTGATGGCAATCACACATTACCAGATAAGTCCAGGAACAGATCATTTTCTCCCTCATGGAGAGGGTCAGGTAGGCAAACATGCTTATAACACAGATCAGTGGAAAAATCAGCTGTTTTCATTGCAGTTTGACAGGTGAGGCACTGCCTCCCCTGATTGCACGTCCCTGACTGCTACGCTCTTGTAGGATTAATTGCCAGGATCCTTGGAGTAGAAAATCAGGGTTATTGTTAAACTGTATTACAGACAGATAGTTTTCATCTATTTAGTACTGATGAACTATTGGCCAGGACATAAGGGTATATTCCCCTTCTTTCCAAAGCATGGAGAAAACTTTTTTATACATATAATTATTAAATCCAGTGACAGCAGGATATTGTTTTACCCTGCACCAAAAGTTCCTCACCTAGGTGCTTCTGCATTGTGGGCCTGATTCTGTTTCCGACGTACTTGCGGTACATGCAGCAAAGTACAGATGGTCGGTACTTAGCATGTGCGCCGGACTCATACTGTGCATGTGCAGGGTCTGATGCCGTTTGGGGGGTTGCTGCCATTGTGGAGTAGGGATAGAGCCAGGACCTCAGTCCGAAGACAGATTTCTTGGCCTCTTGCTTGGACCTGCGGCATCCGGCTTGCGCAATCCCATGGGTCACGCAGCCGGCCGATGATGTCGCTGTTGTTCCAATGCTGAGTCCTAGAACGCAGCTCGGATCAGTAATGCATGCAGGAGGTGTGACGCCTCCTGCTGCAAGACCATGTTAGAGCCATCGCTGCTGCTTCAATGTAAATTAGAGTGCAGGATGTACCAAAGAAAAAATGCAGTAAAAACCCAGTTTTCAGGGATTTTACCGCATTTCCAAATGTACTATGGTGGTCATTCCGAGTTGATCGTTTGCCCAGCTAGTTTTAGCAGTCATGCAAACGCTATGCCGCCACCCACTGGGAGTGTATTTTAGCTTAGCAGAGTGCGAACGGTTGTATCGCAGAGCGGCTACAAATACTTTTTGTGTAGTTTCAGAGTAGCTCAAAACCTACTCAGCGCTTGCGATCACTTCAGACTATTCAGTTACGGATTTGAATTCACAAACCCGCCCAGCGTTCGCCCAGCCACGCCTGCGTTTTTCCGCACACTCCCTGAAAACGGTCAGTTGCCACCCAGAAGTGCCCACTTCATGTCAATCACTCTGCGGCAAGCAGTGCGACTGAAATGCATTGCTAGACCCTATGCAAAACTACATTGTTCGTTGCGCCTGTACGTCGCGCATGCGCATTGCGCCGCATACGCATGCGCATGCGCAGAACTGCCGATTTTTAGCCTGATCGCTGTGCTGCGAACAAATTCAGCTAGCGATCAACTCGGAATGACCCCCTAAAGCCCTGCCGCCGGGGCTCCTACGCATAGGGGAACACCAGCTGTATTTTTGAGTAATAAGAAATGTAACTTATTAAATGTTATTAAATTTGAATAATAATAATAATAGGAACATTGGAGAGTAAACATGACCCTGTAACTGTGTCTCCCTTTCTCTATTGCTGTGTATACTATACTACAATGATTTACAGGACGGCAGACTTCAGATTTTATCATGCTTTTGGCTTGATGGCAGATGAAGAGGCTGGTGACTATGTGCAGAGCTGTCTGATGCAGTTACTCTGTGATAGCGCAGGATGCTGATAAACAGGCAGAGCAGTGCGTGTGCCAGGATTATAATGAGGTTATTTGTAAGTTCTTCATTGCACACCTCATACGTAAGGTCTGGTAGTAGATGCTGTGAAACATCAACAATAATAAGTAGGTGACGGCTGTCAGGGGAACCACTGGCTTACATAAGTTTATGACATTTGCTACAGTACTGTATATGGAGGAGTAGGTGTGATTTCAATTATTTTGTCAGCTTTATGATACAACTGCTGAGCCAAGAGCAGGAAAACCTGCAGCTAAAGTCTGTTCATATCCAATTCTTATGTTGTTCTCTTATTTATATGAGCGTAGGACTGGCATAACCACTGCAGGGTTAATTCCTTATTACATACACAAGATCTATTACTGTGGTTACCATATTTTTCCCTCTGTTTGAAAAGCATCTGTAGCACAATGCACTACTGCTGCCCACTGCTTTAACTAAAGGTTTATGTTAGCTTAATAGAGAATTCATCCCATGTTCTTTGGTACAGTGTACTTGCCATCTCTTCCTGTGTGTCAGGGAACACCTGAGATAATGGTGCTATCCCTGACTCACTGAGGTTTGGTTACAGTGGTGCACACGGGGTGGGATGCGGCTGTTCAGCTGTCAGCGCTTCTGCGTTAACACAGAAGTGTTTACTGCTGAACTTGCAGGTTCCCGGGCAGCACACCGTGATTACAGGCAACTCTCCCAGAGGGAACGAGAGGGAAGATCTGCACTGTCCAACAGCTGTGTTTCTCACATACTAGAGATGAGCGGGTTCGGTTTCTCTGAAACCGAACCCGCACGAACTTCATGTTTTTTTCACGGGTCCGAGCAGACTCGGATCCTCCCGCCTTGCTCGGTTAACCCGAGCGCGCCCGAACGTCATCATGACGCTGTCGGATTCTCGCGAGACTCGGATTCTATATAAGGAGCCGCGCGTCGCCGCCATTTTCACACGTGCATTGAGATTGATAGGGAGAGGACGTGGCTGGCGTCCTCTCCATTAGAAATTAGATTAGAAGAGAGAGAGAGAGATTGTGCAGAGTCAGACAGAGTTTACCACAGTGACCAGTGCAGTTGTTGTTAGTTAACTTTTATTTATTTTAATATAATATATCCGTTCTCTGCTATATCCGTTCTCTGCCTGAAAAAAAACGATACACAGCAGCAGCCAGTCACACAGTGTGACTCAGTCTGTGTGCACTCAGCTCAGCCCAGTGTGCTGCACATCAATGTATAAAAGGCAAAGCTTATAATAATTGTGGGGGAGACTGGGGAGCACTGCAGGTTGTTATAGCAGGAGCCCCCAGGAGTACATAATATTATATTAATTTAAAATTAAACAGTGCACACTTTTGCTGCAGGAGTGCCACTGCCAGTGTGACTAGTGGTGACCAGTGCCTGACCACCAGTATAGTAGTATATTGTTGTATGTATTGTATACTATCTCTTTATCAACCAGTCTATATTAGCAGCAGACACAGTACAGTGCGGTAGTTCACGGCTGTGGCTACCTCTGTGTCGGCAGTCGGAACTCGGCAGGCAGTCCGTCCATCCATAATTGTATTACAATATATACCACCTAACCGTGGTATTTTTTTTTCTTTCTTTATACCGTCGTCATAGTGTCATACTAGTTGTTACGAGTATACTACTATCTCTTTATCAACCAGTGTACAGTGCGGTAGTTCACGGCTGTGGCTACCTCTGTGTCGGCAGTCGGCAGGCAGTCCGTCCATCCATAATTGTATTATTATTATAATATATACCACCTAACCGTGGTTTTTTTTTCATTCTTTATACCGTCATAGTGTCATACTAGTTGTTACGAGTATACTACTATCTCTTTATCAACCAGTGTACAGTGCGGTAGTTCACGGCTGTGGCTACCTCTGTGTCGGCAGTCGGCAGGCAGTCCGTCCATCCATAATTGTATTATTATTATAATATATACCACCTAACCGTGGTTTTTTTTTCATTCTTTATACCGTCGTCATAGTGTCATACTAGTTGTTACGAGTATACTACTATCTCTTTATCAACCAGTGTACAGTGCGGTAGTTCACGGCTGTGGCTACCTCTGTGTCGGCAGTCGGCAGGCAGTCCGTCCATCCATAATTGTATTATTATTATAATATATACCACCTAACCGTGGTTTTTTTTTCATTCTTTATACCGTCGTCATAGTGTCATACTAGTTGTTACGAGTATACTACTATCTCTTTATCAACCAGTGTACAGTGCGGTAGTTCACGGCTGTGGCTACCTCTGTGTCGGCAGTCGGCAGGCAGTCCGTCCATCCATAATTGTATTATTATTATAATATATACCACCTAACCGTGGTTTTTTTTTCATTCTTTATACCGTCGTCATAGTGTCATACTAGTTGTTACGAGTATACTACTATCTCTTTATCAACCAGTGTACAGTGCGGTAGTTCACGGCTGTGGCTACCTCTGTGTCGGCAGTCGGCAGGCAGTCCGTCCATCCATAATTGTATTATTATTATAATATATACCACCTAACTGTGGTATTTTTTTTTCTTTCTTTATACCGTCGTCATAGTGTCATACTAGTTGTTACGAGTATACTACTATCTCTTTATCAACCAGTGTACAGTGCGGTAGTTCACGGCTGTGGCTACCTCTGTGTCGGCAGTCGGCAGGCAGTCCGTCCATCCATAATTGTATTATTATTATAATATATACCACCTAACCGTGGTTTTTTTTTCATTCTTTATACCGTCGTCATAGTGTCATACTAGTTGTTACGAGTATACTACTATCTCTTTATCAACCAGTGTACAGTGCGGTAGTTCACGGCTGTGGCTACCTCTGTGTCGGCAGTCGGCAGGCAGTCCGTCCATCCATAATTGTATTATTATTATAATATATACCACCTAACCGTGGTTTTTTTTTCATTCTTTATACCGTCGTCATAGTGTCATACTAGTTGTTACGAGTATACTACTATCTCTTTATCAACCAGTGTACAGTGCGGTAGTTCACGGCTGTGGCTACCTCTGTGTCGGCAGTCGGCAGGCAGTCCGTCCATCCATAATTGTATTATTATTATAATATATACCACCTAACTGTGGTATTTTTTTTTCTTTCTTTATACCGTCGTCATAGTGTCATACTAGTTGTTACGAGTATATTACTATCTCTTTATCAACCAGTGTACAGTGCGGTAGTTCACGGCTGTGGCTACCTCTGTGTCGGCAGTCGGCAGGCAGTCCGTCCATCCATAATTGTATTATTATTATAATATATACCACCTAACCGTGGTTTTTTTTTCATTCTTTATACCGTCGTCATAGTGTCATACTAGTTGTTACGAGTATACTACTATCTCTTTATCAACCAGTGTACAGTGCGGTAGTTCACGGCTGTGGCTACCTCTGTGTCGGCAGTCGGCAGGCAGTCCGTCCATCCATAATTGTATTATTATTATAATATATACCACCTAACTGTGGTATTTTTTTTTCTTTCTTTATACCGTCGTCATAGTGTCATACTAGTTGTTACGAGTATACTACTATCTCTTTATCAACCAGTGTACAGTGCGGTAGTTCACGGCTGTGGCTACCTCTGTGTCGGCAGTCGGCAGGCAGTCCGTCCATCCATAATTGTATTATTATTATAATATATACCACCTAACCGTGGTTTTTTTTTTCATTCTTTATACCGTCGTCATAGTGTCATACTAGTTGTTACGAGTATACTACTATCTCTTTATCAACCAGTGTACAGTGCGGTAGTTCACGGCTGTGGCTACCTCTGTGTCGGCAGTCGGCAGGCAGTCCGTCCATCCATAATTGTATTATTATTATAATATATACCACCTAACCGTGGTTTTTTTATACCACCTAACCGTGGCAGTCCGTCCATAATTGTATACTAGTATCCAATCCATCCATCTCCATTGTTTACCTGAGGTGCCTTTTAGTTCTGCCTATAAAATATGGAGAACAAAAAAGTTGAGGTTCCAAAATTAGGGAAAGATCAAGATCCACTTCCACCTCGTGCTGAAGCTGCTGCCACTAGTCATGGCCGAGACGATGAAATGCCAGCAACGTCGTCTGCCAAGGCCGATGCCCAATGTCATAGTACAGAGCATGTCAAATCCAAAACACCAAATATCAGAAAAAAAAGGACTCCAAAACCTAAAATAAAATTGTCGGAGGAGAAGCGTAAACTTGCCAATATGCCATTTACCACACGGAGTGGCAAGGAACGGCTGAGGCCCTGGCCTATGTTCATGGCTAGTGGTTCAGCTTCACATGAGGATGGAAGCACTCAGCCTCTCGCTAGAAAACTGAAAAGACTCAAGCTGGCAAAAGCACCGCAAAGAACTGTGCGTTCTTTGAAATCCCAAATCCACAAGGAGAGTCCAATTGTGTCGTTTGCGATGCCTGACCTTCCCAACACTGGACGTGAAGAGCATGCGCCTTCCACTATTTGCATGCCCCCTGCAAGTGCTGGAAGGAGCACCCGCAGTCCAGTTCCTGATAGTCAGATTGAAGATGTCAGTGTTGAAGTACACCAGGATGAGGAGGATATGGGTGTTGCTGGCGCTGGGGAGGAAATTGACCAGGAGGATTCTGATGGTGAGGTGGTTTGTTTAAGTCAGGCACCCGGGGAGACACCTGTTGTCCGTGGGAGGAATATGGCCGTTGACATGCCAGGTGAAAATACCAAAAAAATCAGCTCTTCGGTGTGGAGGTATTTCACCAGAAATGCGGACAACAGGTGTCAAGCCGTGTGTTCCCTTTGTCAAGCTGTAATAAGTAGGGGTAAGGACGTTAACCACCTCGGAACATCCTCCCTTATACGTCACCTGCAGCGCATTCATAATAAGTCAGTGACAAGTTCAAAAACTTTGGGTGACAGCGGAAGCAGTCCACTGACCAGTAAATCCCTTCCTCTTGTAACCAAGCTCACGCAAACCACCCCACCAACTCCCTCAGTGTCAATTTCCTCCTTCCCCAGGAATGCCAATAGTCCTGCAGGCCATGTCACTGGCAAGTCTGACGAGTCCTCTCCTGCCTGGGATTCCTCCGATGCATCCTTGCGTGTAACGCCTACTGCTGCTGGCGCTGCTGTTGTTGCCGCTGGGAGTCGATGGTCATCCCAGAGGGGAAGTCGTAAGCCCACTTGTACTACTTCCAGTAAGCAATTGACTGTTCAACAGTCCTTTGCGAGGAAGATGAAATATCACAGCAGTCATCCTACTGCAAAGCGGATAACTGAGTCCTTGACAACTATGTTGGTGTTAGACGTGCGTCCGGTATCCGCCGTTAGTTCACAGGGAACTAGACAATTTATTGAGGCAGTGTGCCCCCGTTACCAAATACCATCTAGGTTCCACTTCTCTAGGCAGGCGATACCGAGAATGTACACGGACGTCAGAAAAAGACTCACCAGTGTCCTAAAAAATGCAGTTGTACCCAATGTCCACTTAACCACGGACATGTGGACAAGTGGAGCAGGGCAGGGTCAGGACTATATGACTGTGACAGCCCACTGGGTAGATGTATGGACTCCCGCCGCAAGAACAGCAGCGGCGGCACCAGTAGCAGCATCTCGCAAACGCCAACTCTTTCCTAGGCAGGCTACGCTTTGTATCACCGCTTTCCAGAATACGCACACAGCTGAAAACCTCTTACGGCAACTGAGGAAGATCATCGCGGAATGGCTTACCCCAATTGGACTCTCCTGTGGATTTGTGGCATCGGACAACGCCAGCAATATTGTGTGTGCATTAAATATGGGCAAATTCCAGCACGTCCCATGTTTTGCACATACCTTGAATTTGGTGGTGCAGAATTTTTTAAAAAACGACAGGGGCGTGCAAGAGATGCTGTCGGTGGCCAGAAAAATTGCGGGACACTTTCGGCGTACAGGCACCACGTACAGAAGACTGGAGCACCACCAAAAACTACTGAACCTGCCCTGCCATCATCTGAAGCAAGAAGTGGTAACGAGGTGGAATTCAACCCTCTATATGCTTCAGAGGTTGGAGGAGCAGCAAAAGGCCATTCAAGCCTATACAATTGAGCACGATATAGGAGATGGAATGCACCTGTCTCAAGTGCAGTGGAGAATGATTTCAACGTTGTGCAAGGTTCTGATGCCCTTTGAACTTGCCACACGTGAAGTCAGTTCAGACACTGCCAGCCTGAGTCAGGTCATTCCCCTCATCAGGCTTTTGCAGAAGAAGCTGGAGGCATTGAAGAAGGAGCTAACACGGAGCGATTCCGCTAGGCATGTGGGACTTGTGGATGCAGCCCTTAATTCGCTTAACAAGGATTCACGGGTGGTCAATCTGTTGAAATCAGAGCACTACATTTTGGCCACCGTGCTCGATCCTAGATTTAAAGCCTACCTTGGATCTCTCTTTCCGGCAGACACAGGTCTGCTGGGGTTGAAAGACCTGCTGGTGACAAAATTGTCAAGTCAAGCGGAACGCGACCTGTCAACATCTCCTCCTTCACATTCTCCCGCAACTGGGGGTGCGAGGAAAAGGCTCAGAATTCCGAGCCCACCCGCTGGCGGTGATGCAGGGCAGTCTGGAGCGACTGCTGATGCTGACATCTGGTCCGGACTGAAGGACCTGACAACGATTACGGACATGTCGTCTACTGTCACTGCATATGATTCTCTCAACATTGATAGAATGGTGGAGGATTATATGAGTGACCGCATCCAAGTAGGCACGTCACACAGTCCGTACTTATACTGGCAGGAAAAAGAGGCAATTTGGAGGCCCTTGCACAAACTGGCTTTATTCTACCTAAGTTGCCCTCCCACAAGTGTGTACTCCGAAAGAGTGTTTAGTGCCGCCGCTCACCTTGTCAGCAATCGGCGTACGAGGTTACATCCAGAAAATGTGGAGAAGATGATGTTCATTAAAATGAATTATAATCAATTCCTCCGCGGAGACATTGACCAGCAGCAATTGCCTCCACAAAGTACACAGGGAGCTGAGATGGTGGATTCCAGTGGGGACGAATTGATAATCTGTGAGGAGGGGGATGTACACGGTGATATATCGGAGGGTGAAGATGAGGTGGACATCTTGCCTCTGTAGAGCCAGTTTGTGCAAGGAGAGATTAATTGCTTCTTTTTTGGGGGGGGTCCAAACCAACCCGTCATATCAGTCACAGTCGTGTGGCAGACCCTGTCACTGAAATGATGGGTTGGTTAAAGTGTGCATGTCCTGTTTTGTTTATACAACATAAGGGTGGGTGGGAGGGCCCAAGGATAATTCCATCTTGCACCTCTTTTTTCTTTTCTTTTTCTTTGCATCATGTGCTGATTGGGGAGGGTTTTTTGGAAGGGACATCCTGCGTGACACTGCAGTGCCACTCCTAGATGGGCCCGGTGTTTGTGTCGGCCACTAGGGTCGCTAATCTTACTCACACAGCTACCTCATTGCGCCTCTTTTTTTCTTTGCGTCATGTGCTGTTTGGGGAGGGTTTTTTGGAAGGGACATCCTGCGTGACACTGCAGTGCCACTCCTAGATGTGCCCGGTGTTTGTGTCGGCCACTAGGGTCGCTAATCTTACTCACACAGTCAGCTACCTCATTGCGCCTCTTTTTTTCTTTGCGTCATGTGCTGTTTGGGGAGGGTTTTTTGGAAGGGCCATCCTGCGTGACACTGCAGTGCCACTCCTAGATGGGCCCGGTGTTTGTGTCGGCCACTAGGGTCGCTAATCTTACTCACACAGCTACCTCATTGCGCCTCTTTTTTTCTTTGCGTCATGTGCTGTTTGGGGAGGGTTTTTTGGAAGGGACATCCTGCGTGACACTGCAGTGCCACTCCTAGATGGGCCCGGTGTTTGTGTCGGCCACTAGGGTCGCTTATCTTTCTCACACAGCTACCTCATTGCGCCTCTTTTTTTCTTTGCGTCATGTGCTGTTTGGGGAGGGTTTTTTGGAAGGGACATCCTGCGTGACACTGCAGTGCCACTCCTAGATGGGCCCGGTGTTTGTGTCGGCCACTAGGGTCGCTTATCTTTCTCACACAGTCAGCTACCTCATTGCGCCTCTTTTTTTCTTTGCGTCATGTGCTGTTTGGGGAGGGTTTTTTGGAAGGGACATCCTGCGTGACACTGCAGTGCCACTCCTAGATGGGCCCGGTGTTTGTGTCGGCCACTAGGGTCGCTTATCTTTCTCACACAGTCAGCTACCTCATTGCGCCTCTTTTTTTCTTTGCGTCATGTGCTGTTTGGGGAGGTTTTTTTGGAAGGGACATCCTGCGTGACACTGCAGTGCCACTCCTAGATGGGCCCGGTGTTTGTGTCGGCCACTAGGGTCGCTTATCTTTCTCACACAGTCAGCTACCTCATTGCGCCTCTTTTTTTCTTTGCGTCATGTGCTGTTTGGGGAGGGTTTTTTGGAAGGGACATCCTGCGTGACACTGCAGTGCCACTCCTAGATGGGCCCGGTGTTTGTGTCGGCCACTAGGGTCGCTAATCTTACTCACACAGCTACCTCATTGCGCCTCTTTTTTTCTTTGCGTCATGTGCTGTTTGGGGAGGGTTTTTTGGAAGGGACATCCTGCGTGACACTGCAGTGCCACTCCTAGATGGGCCCGGTGTTTGTGTCGGCCACTAGGGTCGCTTATCTTACTCACACAGCGACCTCGGTGCAAATTTTAGGACTAAAAATAATATTGTGAGGTGTGATGTGTTCAGAATAGGCTGAAAATGAGTGTAAATTATGTTTTTTGAGGTTAATAATACTTTGGGATCAAAATTACCCCCAAATTCTATGATTTAAGCTGTTTTTTAGGGTTTTTTTAAAAAAACACCCGAATCCAAAACACACCCGAATCCGACAAAAAAAATTCGGTGAGGTTTTGCCAAAACGCGGTCGAACCCAAAACACGGCCGCGGAACCGAACCCAAAACCAAAACACAAAACCCGAAAAATTTCCGGCGCTCATCTCTATCACATACTGTATATTATACGTGTGTGTGTGTGTGTGTGTGTGTGTGTGTGTGTGTGTGTGTATTTTTATACATATATATATATATATATATATATATATATATATATATATAAAATATGTGTGTGAGTGTGTGTGTATATAATATGCAGTTAGCATCCTGGCATTCGGGATCCCGGCGGTCATGTGATCGACAATGGAATCCTGACATCACACAGAATCCCTCTGCCAGAACACAGAGCGCCGGCATCCCGAAGGTAAGTATCAGGATCACTGTTAGGGCCCTGGGGGAGGTTAGGGTTAGGCACTAGATGGGGATTGGGGGGTTAGCCGTAGCCGCCACTCCCGGAGTCTTAGACCTAGCCCACCCGTCCTCTTCGCTCTGCTAATGCACGCCGTCTCTCTTGCCAACTGAATACCTCCTCCCACTCCCTTGCATGTGCTGCTCCCCATCTCTGGAATTCCCTACCTCTCCCCATCCAACTCTCCACCTCTCTACGAAACTTCAGACGGGCTCTCAAGACCCACTTCTTCACCAAACCCAGCCAACTCTCCTCCTAACCCCTTGTCTATGCTCACTGTCTACCCCTTCTGTGTCACCCCGGTCTGTTAGCCCTTCACCTTTTAGATTGTAAGCTCGCAAGAGCAGGGCCTTCTTTCCTCATGTGCCTTTCCTTTTCTTACTTACACTATCATTTACTCCATACTACAGTTGTGCAGAGGGTATTTTTCGTGTTTTGTGTTTTGGTTTTGGATTAGGTTCCACGGTTGTGTTTTGGATTCGGACGCGTTTTGGCAAAACCACCCTTTCTGATTTTTGTCGGATTCGGATAAGTTTTGGATTTGGGTGTTTTTTTTTTAAAACTCTCAAAAACAGCTTCAATCATAGAATTTGGGGGTAATTTTGATCCTATAGTATTATTAACCTCAATAACCATAATTTCCACTCATTTCCAGTCTATTCTGAACACCTCACACCTCACAATATTATTTTTAGTCCTAAAATTTGCACCGAGGTCGCTGGATGACTAAGCAAAGCGACCCAAGAGGGCGGCACAAACACCTGGCCCATCTAGGAGTGGCACTGCAGTGTTAGACAGGATGGCACTTAAAAAAATAGTCCCCAAACAGCACATGATGCAAAGATAAATAAAAAAAGAGGTGCAAGATGGAATTGTCCTTGGGCCCTCCCACCCACCCTTATGTTGTATAAACAGGACATGCACACTTTAACAAACCAATCATTTCAGCGACAGGGTCTGCCACACGACTGTGGCTGAAATGACTGGTTGGTTTGGGCCCCCCACCAAAAAAGAAGCAATCAATCTCTCCTTGCACAAACTGGCTCTACAGAGGCAAGATGTCCACCTCCTCCTCATCCCCCGATTCCTCACCCCTTTCACTGTACATCCTCCTCCTCACAGAGTATTAATTCGTCCCCACTGGAATCCACCATCACAGGTCCCTGTGTACTTTCTGGAGGCAATTGCTGGTAAATTTCTCCACGGAGGAATTTATAATTCATTTTGATAAACATCATCTTCTCCACATTTTCTGGAAGTAACCTCCTACGCTGATCGCTGACAAGGTGACCGGCTGCACTAAACACTCTTTCGGAGTACACACTGAAGGGGGGGCAACTTAGGTAAAATAAAGCCAGTTTGTGCAAGGGCCGCCAAATTGCCTCATTTTCCTGCCTGTATACATACGTACTGTGTGACATGCCTACAGTGATGCTGTCACTCATATAATCCTCCACCATTCTTTCAATGGTGACAGAATCATATGCAGTGACAGTAGACGACATGTCGATAATCATTGGCAGGTCCTTCAGTCCGGACCAGATGTCAGCACTTGCTCCTGACTGCCCTGCATCACCGCCAGCGGGTGGTTTTGGAAATTTTATCCTTTTCCTGGCAGCTCCAGTGGCGGTAGAAAATGAAGGAGGAGCTGTTGGCGGGTCACGTTCCGCTTGACTTGACAATTGTCTCACCAGCAGGTTTTTGAACATCTGCAGACTTGTGTCTGCCGGAAATAGAGATACAATGTAGGCTTTAAACCTAGGATCGAGCACGGTGGCCAAAATGTAGTGCTCTGATTTCAACAGATTGACCACCCATGAATCCTGGTTAAGCGAATGAAGGGCTCCATCCACAAGTCCCACATGCCTAGCGGAATCGCTCCGCTTTAGCTCCTCCTTCTATCTCTCCAGCTGCTTCTGCAAAAGCCTGATGAGGGGAATGACCTGACTTAGGCTGGCAGTGTCTGAACTGACTTCACATGTGGCAAGTTCAAAGGGTTGGAGAACCTTGCCAACATGGAAATCATTCTCCACTGTGCTTGAGTCAGGTGCATTCCCCTTTCTTTGCCTATATCATAGGCAGATGTATAGGCTTGAATGGCCTTTTGCTGCTCCTCCATCCTCTGAAGCATATAGAGGGTTGAATTTCACCTCGTTACCACCTCTTGCTTCAGCTGATGGCAGGGCATGTTCATGAGTGTTTACTGGCGCTCCAGTCTTCGGACGCGTGGCTGAATGCCGAAAGTGGCCCGCAATTCTTCGGGCCACCAACAGGATCTCCTGCACGCCCCTGTCGTTTTTCAAAAAATTCTGCACCACCAAATTAATTGTATGTGCAAAACATGGGACGTGCTGGAATTTTCCTACATGTAATGCACGCACAATATTGGTGGCGTTGTCCGATATCACAAATCCCCAGGAGAGTCCAATTGGGGTAAGCCAATCTGCGATGATGTTCCTCAGTTTCCGTAAGAGGTTGTCAGCTGTGTGCCTCTTATGGAAAGTGGTGATACAAAGCGTAGCCTGCCTAGGAACGAGTTGGCGTTTGCGAGATGCTGCTACTGGTGCCGCCGCTGTTGTTGCTGTGGGAGGCAATACATCTACCCAGTGGGCTGTCACAGTCATATAGTCCTTAGTCTGCCCTGCTCCACTTGTCCACATGTCCGTGGTTACGTGGACATTGGGTACAACTGCATTTTTTAGGACACTGGTGAGTCTTTTTCTGACGTCTGTGTACATTCTCGGTATCGCCTGCCTAGAGAAGTGGAACATAGATGGTATTTGGTACCAGGGACACACTACCTCAAGAAATTCTCTAAGTCCCTGTGAACTAACGGCGGATACCGGACGCACGTCTAACACCAACATAGTTGTCAAGGCCTGGGTTATCCGCTTTGCAACAGGATGACTGCTGTGATATTTCATCTTCTTCGCAAAGGACTGTTGGACAGTCAATTGCTTAATGGAAGTAGTACAAGTGGTCTTCCGACTTCCCCTCTGGGCTGACGATCGACTCCCAGCAGCAAGAACAGCAGCGCCAGCAGTAACAACAGCAGTAGTAGGCATTCCACTCACGGATCCATCGGAGGAATCCCAGTTAGGAGAGGACTCGTCAGTCTTGTCAGTGACATGGCCTGCAGGACTATTGGCATTCCTGTCTAAGGAGCAAATTGACATTGAGGGAGTTGGTGGGGTGGGTTGCAGGAGTTTGGGTACAAGAGGAAGAAGGGATTTAGTTGTCAGTGGACTGCTTCCGCTGTCGCCCAAAGTTTTTGAACTTGTCAATGACTTATGATGAATGCGCTCCAGGTGACGTATAAGGGAGGATGTTCCTAGGTGGTTAACGTCCTTACCCCTACTTATTACAGCTTGACAAAGGCAACACACGGCTTGGCACCTGTTGTCCGCATTTCTGTTGAAATAATTCCACCCCGAAGAGGTGATTTTTTTTGTATTTTGACCAGGCATGTCAATGGCCTTATTCATCCCACGGACAACAGGTGTCTCCCGGGTGCCTGACTTTAACAAACCATCTCTCCATCAGAATCCTCCTTGTCAATTTTCTCCTCAGCGCCAGCAACACCCATATCCTCATCCTGGTGTACTTCAACAGTGACATCTTCAATTTGACTATCAGGAACTGGACTGTGGGTGCTCCTTCCAGCACTTGCATGGGGTGTGCAAATGGTGGAAGGAGCCACCTCTTCCCGTCCAGTGTTGGGACGGTCAGGCATCGCACCCGCCGAAACATTTGGACTCTCCTTGGGGATTCGTGATTTAGAACTCACAATTCTTTGCTGTGCTTTTGCCAGCTTAACTCTTTTCATTTTTATATCGGGAGGATGAGTGCTTCCATCGTCATGTGAAGCTGAACCACTAGTCATGAGGAACATAGGAGAGGGTTTTAGCCGTTCCTTGCCACTCCGTGTCGTAAATGGCATATTGACAAGTTTACGCTTCTCCTCAGACAATTTTAATTTAGATTTTTGGGTCATTTTACTGAACTTTTGCTTTTTGGATTTTACATGCTGTCTACTATGACATTGGGCATCGGCCTTGGCAGACGACGTTGATGGCATTACATCGTCTCTGCCATGACTAGTGGCAGCATCTTCAGCACTAGGTGGAAGTGGATCTTGATCTTTCCCTATTTTAGCCTCCAAATTTTTGTTCTCTATTTTTTAATGTGTGGAATTATATGCCAGTAATATATCTGGAATTAGACGGCAGTAATGTCTGGAATTAGATACCACTAGATAGATACCAGATACCACTGTGACTTGAATAATGATGACCTATGCACAGTAACAGGACACTACCACAGCACCCTACAGCAGCAAGATGCAGCACAAGACACTGTACTAGTATTAGTAATGTACTGTAGTAGTACTGAGCACCACAATGCAGCACAAGACAATCAGCAGTGATACTGAGCACTGATGATGATACTACTGAGAACTGACACTGAGCAGCAAGATGCAGCACAAGACAATGTACTAGTATTAGTAATGTACTGTAGTATTACTGAGCACCACAATGCAGCACAAGACAATGAGCAGTGATACTGAGCACTGATGATGATACTACTGAGAACTGACATTGAGCAGCAAGATGCAGCACAAGACACTGTACTAGTATTAATAATGTACTGTAGTATTACAGAGCATCACAACGCAGCAAAAGACAATGAGCAGTGATACTGAGCACTGATGATTATACTACTGAGAACTGACACTGAGCAGCAAGATGCAGTACAAGACACTGTACTAGTATTAGTAATGTACTGTAGTATTACTGAGCACCACAATGCAGCACAAGACAATGAGCAGTGATACTGAGCACTGATGATGATACTACTGAGAACTGACCCTGAGCAGCAAGATGCAGCACAAGACACTGTACTAGTATTATTAATGTACTGTAGTATTACTGAGCACCACAATGCAGCACAAGACAATGAGCAGTGATACTGAGCACTGATGATGATACTACTGAGAACTGACACTGAGCAGCAAGATGCAGCACTAGACACTGTACTAGTATTATTAATGTACTGTAGTATTACTGAGCACCACAATGCAGCACAAGACAATGAGCAGTGATACTGAGCACTGATGATGATACTACTGAGAACTGACCCTGAGCAGCAAGATGCAGCACAAGACACTGTACTAGTATTATTAATGTACTGTAGTATTACTGAGCACCACAATGCAGCACAAGACAATGAGCAATGATACTGAGCACTGATGATGATACTACTGAGAGCTGACACTGGGCAGCAAGATGCAGCACAAGACACTGTACTAGTATTAGTACTGTGGTATTACTGAGCACCACAATGCAGCACAAGACAATGAGCAGTGATACTGAGCACTGATGATGATACTACTGAGAACTCACACTGAGCAGCAAGATGCAGCACTAGACACTGTACTAGTATTATTAATGTACTGTAGTATTACTGAGCACCACAATGCAGCACAAGAGATACACTGTACTTGTATTACTGAGCAGCAATAAACACTGATACTGAGCACTGATATGATATTGAGATTTGCCACTGAGAGAACGTAGCCACGTCCTCTCTGCTCTCTACAATGCACGAGTGAAAATGGCGGCGACGCGCGGCTCTTTATATGGAATCCGAATATCGCGAGAATCCGACAGCGGGATGATGATGTTTTGCCTCGTTCGGGTTTTCCGAGTCAGGCGGAAACAACAGAGCCTGACTCGGACCCGTGTAAAACAAGTTGGGCTCGGGGGGGTTCGGTTCTCGGAGAACCGAACCCGCTCATCTCTACTCCATACTCCCTTTGATGGCACCTAACCCTGGTTTTCCATACCTGTCCTATATTGTCTTGAACTGTAAGTTCTGTTTTCTTGTTTGCTCATTTGATTATGTACTGTGTAATGGGCGCTGCGGATCTCTTGCCGTGCCATATAAATAAAGGATAACAATAATAATAGCTGCCACCCCCCCCCCCCCCCCCCCCCCGAATCTTAGCCCTAGCCACCACCCCAGGTGGGTTAGTGTAGGGGACAGGTCGCAGGGTAATTTAATTACCCCGATCCCTGTCGGCATTCTCATTGTCGGCATCCCGACAGCCGGGATCACACACCCAACCCATATTTAGTACCTCTGGGCAGCTCTACAGGTGGCAAGGTACCTGGCCGGATCATGCGGCTCCGCAGTAACACTACTGGCTGCAAGGTGCCAATTTAGGCATCCTGCAAACCACATCCAGGTGCCATGGAGAAGAGATGATGCTGCCCCAGATCCCTGCACAGTTTGGGATAGCACCACTCACACACCCATAGTTACGGCCCTGTATAGTGTTGCTTTCAAAATCTCCCTGAAATGCTTGTGCATAATATAGCAATAATTACAGCACTTGATGGTAATTCCTTTCATGACGAAAATGGGTCTATTGCATATTATATACAATCCGACGTACTGCATACCTTTGCAAACGGTCTGCTCTGAAGGAGTTAAATATTTAAGTAGTATACGGAAAGTGGATTGTATTAACATGCAATGTTGCTTTGAAGTGCACAAAATGTTTTTCACATAACATAAGTGATTTCAGCAGCTGAAGTATGTCAGGAGATGGAATTATAATGAGCTGTGTCAGAGTCAGAAAAGGCTGCTAAGCTGCACTGTATACAAAGCACAGTACTGTACTGCACATAGCGGATAGTACTCCTCATGCAGCTTGTTACTCAGCTGTCAGCATCGCATGCTACTGCCAGACAAGATCTTAAAAACATTTAATGAAAGCCTTTCTACTTGTATTATTTGTTAGTGGGTAACAAAACACAAAGCATTGGAGCGTGGATCTCAAACAATTACCCAGCTCTGAAAGTGAATGTCTGTAGACATAAAAGTTAAACTGTATTGAAGCACTGGCAATTATATAGTAGGTAATAACGTCATGAACAGGTTTTGTGACCATTATCCAAGTAATTGCAGCACTACACAAGCCAATATGTAACTGACAACAACAGGAAAATAAATGGTAAAGGTTACAGTACATACTACATACCCCTAGCTGTAAAGTACCATTCCACTAATGGGCAGGAATTCTAAAGCAGAGGAAGTAGCTATTAATGTACCTGGACAGAGTGAAAATGTTTTTAATGAACATGTTGAATAGCTTCTTCTACATTGTTGAAACTCGTAGACAGAATGGATGAGGAGGTAATAATTGGGGCATACTCATATCGGATGCTCAATTACTGATTTAGAGCATAATTACAAATTCCATCGAAATATGGCTATGACCCTTATCCCAAAACACACAGCATGTTCCTTTAATATGGGGTCTGCTTATGAGTATGCAGCACTAAGGTTGATTTCAGCTGAAATTCATCTGACTCACATTTAGATAATAAGGTTTTTTGCATTGGTTTTCTTCCATTAACTCCACCAAGATATGGCAGTTCAGAAGGGTTGTAGTGGTACAAGTAACACTGTGATGCTTGTTAAATAGACCTTCCCATGCTTTACCCAGGGCTAAGCACCAGATAGGTATGTAGAGGATACAACCTCTATAGTTTCTCAAAATAGCACTGGAACGTTGGTGTAATGCCTCCTTCAGCACCAAAGTTAAATTAAGATGGTCCAAGGCAAAAAACTGATTTTGGGCCCCCTCCACCAATCCATCCATATCATTAGTTATCCCATACAATACTTACACTTCTGGAATGTCTGGACAGGGCCATAACTAGGGTGGTGTCGAGTGGGCTTGGCACACAGCGAATATGCCATTTAGGCACTGCATATTGTAAATTACAGCAGGCAGTACTGTAGCTGCCCGCTTATATGCTCCTCCCCTCCCGGCTACCCTGTCTCCCGCAGCCTGAAGGGAGGGACATCATGAGTGCCTGCCGGTGAGAATAGTGAGCAGAGAAGTCGCTCTGTGGCCGGCGCAACAGGGGAGGTACTGTAAGCAGCACAGCATCTCCTGGAGGCTTTATAATTGTTTTATTCTTAATCTGCTGCATTGTTTGGCCACGGTTTGGATCCAGATAAGGACTGACTACAAAAACCATTGGACTACAGCTGCAATCTTTTCACTCTCATCTGATAATACACTACATACTGTATCAAACTGTAAGGGGGTGGCGGTGCGGGTGTAGTGCCTGCTGCCGTGCAGGTGTAGGTTTACAACTTACCAGGCACCGCACTCTCTCACCTTCAAGTACCGGAACCTTCAACGGACCTGGAAATCTTCAGTCGGACCCGGACACGATGACCTAGGAGGAAGGAGATTGCTGAGTGCCGTTCCTCCTAACTGTGGACCGAAACGCCCTCCGAAACAGAAAAAAAGAGTTTTCGGGCTAGGTGAAGGTCATCCTGGGTGCACGACCTCAGAGCCCGAATTTCACCTATCGGTACTCTCGCACTAGATGTAAATTCAACCTTGCACCTGTGTGCAAGGTTCACCGTTCACCCTGAAGGAAGGGAGACAGATAGGGACAAACACACATGTGTTTTGATCTCTCTGATTTCTCAAACTCTTCCTTCCCTCTCTCTGACCACCATCTGCTTTTTTTCACCCTCTCATCCTCCTTCCTCCTCTCCACGCCCAGATCCACTACCACCAGACGCAATCTCGGGTCTCTCAACCCCACTTTCATGTCCTCCCTCGAAACTTTCCTATCTCCTCTTTCCACTATAACTTGTCCAACCAGGCAGCCTCCTTCTATAACTCTTCCCTAACCGCTGCTCTCGACTCTGTGGCCCCCCTCTCCTCTGTCCCCCTCTGCCACTCCAAACCCCAACCCTGGCACACCAAACTAACACGTTTCTTACAAAAATGCTCACGCTCTGCTGAACGCTCCTGGAGGAAATCTCATTGTCTGCCGGACTTCCTCCATTTCAAGTTTATTCTCTCCTCCTACAGCTCTGCTCTTTCCCTCGCCAAGCAATCCTTTTTCCAAGCACTCATCTCTTCTCAGTCCTCCTGTCCATTACGTCTCTTTGAAACTCTCAACACTCTCCTTCGCCCCCCTTCTCCTCCCCTCTCATCCTCCCTCACTGCCACTGACTTTTCCTCCTTCTTCATCTCCAAAATTGAGGACATCCAACACGACATCTCCCGCCGTCACCCCTCTGCTACCCCCCTGCCCCCTTTAAATTTCCCCTCTATCTATCCCATCCTGTCCTCCTTCTGTCCCACTTCAGAAAAGGAAGTCCACTCCCTCATCTTATCCTCCCCTCCTCCACCTCCCCCCTGGACCCCCTTCCCTCCCGTCTTCTCTGCTCCCTCTCCCCCACTGCCTGCTCCCACCTTGCTCACCTCTTTAACCTGTCCCTCTCCACCGGCATCTTCCCCTCACCATTCAAACATGCTCTGGTCTCTCCTATTCTCAAAAAACCCAACCTCGACCCCTCATCACCCACTAACTACCGCCCCATCTCTCTTCTCCCTTTCGCCTCCAAATTACTTGAACGACTAGTCTACAGCCGTCTCACAAGCTACCTCTCTGACAACTCCATCCTCGATCCACTACAATCTGGCTTTCGCCCACTCCAGTCAACTGAGACTACCCTGGTGAAAGTCACCAATGACCTGCTTTCGGCCAAATCCAAGGGCCACTTCTCTCTGCTCATCCTTCTGGACCTCTCTGCTGCCTTTGACACCGTAGATCATCCTCTCCTCCTCCGCACACTCCAAAACGCTGGCCTCTCTAGCACTGTCCTTGACTGGTTTTCTTCTTACCTCACTAACCGCTCCTTCTCTGTGTCTGCCTCCAGCACCACCTCACACCCTTCCATCCTTCCTGTTGGTGTCCCTCAGGGTTCTGTCCTTGGACCCCTTCTGTTCTCCCTGTATACCTCTACCCTGGGTGCGCTCATTAACTCATTTGGCCTTCAATACCACCTCTATGCTGATGACACACAACTCTACCTCTCATCTCCTGATCTGTCCCCCTCTGTCCTCTCTCAGGTTTCCAGCTGCCTCTCCGCAATCTCCTCCTGGATGTCTGATCGCTCTCTAAAGCTCAACATGGATAAAACTGAACTCATCATCTGCCCCCCATCCAGAGCAACACCCCCGACCAATATCTCCATCATTGTTGACAACACCACCATCTCCCCCGTTCCCCAACTCCACTGCTTGGGCGTCACTCTTGATTCCTCCCTCTCCTTTGCACCCCACATCTAAGCTCTGGCACAATCCTGTCGTTTCCAGCTACGCAACATTGCTCGTATCAGGCCATATCTCTCCCAGAGTGCAACTAAACTCATCATCCACTCACTGGTCATCTCACGACTTGACTACTGCAATGTCCTCCTCACTGGCCTCGCTTGCTCCCATCTTGCTCCCCTCCAATCTGTCCTGAACTCCGCAGCTAGGCTTTTCTTCCTCTCCCGCCGCACCACATCTGCCACTCCCCTTCGACAAAATCTACACTGGCTCCCATTCCCCTACAGAATCCTCTTCAAACTCCTCACCCTCACATACAAGGCCATCTCTAATTCCACTGCTCCCTACATCTCCAACCTCCTTTCCCTTCATACTCCCTCCCGCCCCCTACGGTCGACTAATGACCGTCGCCTCTCCACCGCCCTGGTCACTGCTTCCCATGCACGAGTTCAGGATTTTGCCCGTGCTGCACCCCTTCAGTGGAACGCACTCCCCCGCTCCATTAGACTCTCCCCGACCTTGCAAAGCTTCAAACGGGCGCTAAAAACCCACCTATTCATCAAAGCATACCCTCCCGATGCATAACCCAGTGCTGAAGCCACGCCTCCACCCCCCTGCCTCATGCCGTGAACATCTCAGCTTTGCTTGCATACTGCCATCAGGCTACCTCCCACTTGCCTGCACCTCTTGTCATCTGTCTGTCGCCCCTCCCTACTAGATTGTTAGCTCTTCAGAGCAGGGCCCTCTTTCCTCTTGTTATCTAAGCCCTCGTCTCGACACATTTCACTCGCAGCTCTCCCCTACTCAACGACCATCTTTATCCTGCTAGTAAAGGCTCATCTCCATCTATGGGCACCAGCCTCTAGTAGTACGATGATCACTCCATCAATACTTACATCTTAGCTGTATTATGTCTTGAGAACGTGTGGTGCTCTGTTACCTGTACTCTATTTCTGTTATTTATTTACTGTAATGCTATGTTTTGTCTCCCTGTACTGTCCTTTGTACGGCGCTGCGAAACACATGTGGCGCCTTATAAATAAAATGTAATAATAATAATAATAATCAAAGGACACACGGACAGATGTGTTACTCACCGCCACAAGTCTTGCACTCCAATCTTCTCCACTTACAGGTCCCTGTAAGGAGGTAAAGAGAAAACAGCCGTGCAGGGCCAAGAACTAGTGCGTCCGCTACACTAGCTACATGAACAGAGCCCTCAAACTAGCTTGTGTGGGTGGTGCAACACAAACTATGCACAAACTTTAAAACAAACACTTTGAGGTGCACGGTAACAACACGAATAACAATATCAGAGTACAAGATTAAACGGTGCTGTCCCTTTAAATCCCTACCTGCTCTCTGGGGGGGTGGGCGCCATACAGCTGACCACTTCCCGCACCCCTACTTGGCCCTACTGTCCCCTACTTGTCCACAGGCCCGAGCCTGGCTTCACCCTCGGGCCTAGCGCCCGCTTAACTTGGTGCCCGTTGGGTGACCTGGGCCTAATGCCCTTGGTCACCTTATTTCCCTAAGCGCCCGTGAATGAACTAGGGCCAAATGCCCTCTAATGCCCCACAGGCCTATTGCCTGATATTGACCCTCGGGCCTAATGCCCGTCTACCTAGTGCCACAGGCCTGTGGCCTGACTATTCCTACGGGCCTAGTGCCCAAACTGAGCCCCCAGGCCTAGTGCCTGCCTAATAGGGCCACGGGCCTAGTGCCCGGTTAATAGGGCCATGGGCCAGGAGCCCGACTATATGTGGCCACGGGCCGAGAGGGCCCGACTATTTGCCCACAGGCCGGGAGGGCCTGACTGTACCCACGGGCATAATGCCCGAACACCCGGTGGTCTAGGGAGGAGAGGGGGTAGCAGGGGCACCTGAAAAGGGCCTACCTGACCCGGTGGGAGAAGCACCAGGGGGGAGCTTTGTCAGCTCTTTTTCTTCCCACCCCTTGTGGCCTCTCCGGTGCTCCTCTTCACTCTTCGGCTGCTGGCCCGTCCTGGCCAGTGGTGCTGCCATCACCTCTCTGCGTCCAGCCGCCGCTGGACATCTTCTTCCCGGAGCCTGGCGTCTTCTGGTCTCTTCCGCGGCCAACGTAGCTCTTCCCGTCGCGTCTTCTCTTCAGCACCGCCCGTCTTCTCCTCCTGGCGGCCTCTTCAGTGCTCTTGCGCGCAGTCTTCTTCTTCGGCTCCCGTCCGGCGTCTGACGTCAGAAGCCGGGGGCGGGGCCTATGACGCAGCGAGCGCCGATTGGCTCGCCGTGCCCTCTTCTGATTGCCCGGTGCCCCGCGAGCCGTGATTGGCTCGCAGATGGTACCGGGTTTGAAATCCTGCGGGCGGCGCTTCTCATTGGCGGACAAATTGGCGCCAAGTTTAAAGCGCCGCTGCCGCACCGCTGCCCAATGCCGCTTACTGACAGGCGCTGGGGACAGACACACTGCCCCAGCGCCGGCCACCACTGTGCTCTGCAGGGGACGCAGATCCCCTGCCGTTCTGATGTGCCCTGGGACACAGGGCACATCTCTACAAAACCTTGGAGAGAAATAAAGTACCAGCCAATAAGTTTGTAATGCCACCCGAGTTCAGTGGCTGTGCAGGATGCTGGCCGAACTCAAACGTTTGTTAAAGCGGCATCCCGCCTTTATCTCTCTGGAAGGTTTGGTACATCTACCCCTTTGTCTGTATACGCATGAAGGGGGTCATTCCAAGTTGTTCGCTCGTTGCCGATTTTCGCTATATTGCGATTAGTCGCTTACTGCACATGCGCAAGGTTCGCAGAGCGCATGCGCTTAGTTATTTTACACAAAAGTTAGGTATTTTACTCATGGCCTAACGAGGATTTTTCATCGTTCTGGTGATCGTACTGTGATTGACAGGAAGTGGGTGTTTCTGGGCGGAAACTTGCCGTTTTCTGGGCGTGTGCGAAAAAACGCTGTCGTTTCTGGGAAAAACGCGGGAGTGTCTGAAGAAACGGGGGAGTGTCTGGGCGAACGCTGGGTGTGTTTGTGACGTCAAACCAGGAACGAAACTGACTGAACTGATCGCAATGGCTGAGTAAGTCTGGAGCTATTCAGAAACTGCTAAGAAATTTCTATTCGCAATTCTGCGAATCTTTCGTTCGCAATTCTGCTAAGCTAAGATACACTCCCAGGGGGCGGCGGCTTAGCGTGTGCAATGCTGCTAAAAGCAGCTAGCGAGCGAACAACTCGGAATGAGGGCCGAAGTCTGTGATGATGATTGGAATAGCATATCATTTAGATACATTTAATTCCCAATGAAATCACATGAAATAAAACTAGAATGTAGACCGAAGACTTTGCTATGTCTGAAAATAACATAACGTTCAGCTCATTATGAATAGATGATGTAATGCAAAGTTAGATTAATCGTTTGCCCAAATGTAAAGCTATGTGTTCATCTCCCATGAACCCCAGATTCCTGGGTAATTACAAGTATTTTACTTTATTTGTTTTATATCTTGCCCTGTTAGTGTTGGCACCCGATGGCTGTGTATTATTTTTATTCCTTTTATTTATCATATTCCTTCCATAGACGAAGGTATTTCAGTATGTAAAATACTCTACGGTCTCCATCAATTATTCTATATCAGTGTGATTGCTAGTTCCATTTTACAGTGTTTGTTCCTACTGTACTTACTTAAATTAGTTTATAGAAAGAAGAAAGGAGAGTCAAATTAAGATGAATGGGCTTATTGTAGATAATTAAATGGGCGCATATATCAGGCATTAGTTAAATACACAATAATATGTAGTGCTGGCAGGATTTTAAATCTTGATTTTTCCCTGTATATCACGTCATACACAGTATTTCTCTCTCCCTGCTAATGTTGTCTACATTGCAGACCTGGTGCCACAAAAGGTTCCAGGGGATAGGTCGTCAGTCTATAGGTCCACAGTCAACAGGCCGACCCCATATGGTCGACATGCATTAGTTTGACAGGTACAAAAGGATGACATGGTCAATTGGTTGGCATGGAAAAGGCCAACAGTGCTTAAGGTTGACAGGTTCAAATGGTCAACATAACAATGGTTGGCACACATATGGTCAACACAAGTTTCTTTTTTTTCATTTTTTTTTCAGAATTTTCATCATTTACCATCCACACAGACTATGTTTGGGAATAGTATTGTGTGCTGAGCACAGCAAGGGGACGGGGTACACTAATTGGGGTCACATGTGCTTTAACATAGAAAATGACGTTAAAACCCCCCCAAAAAAATGTCAACCTTTTTTGTTTCAACCATTTCCATGTTGATCTTTTGACTGTGTTGACCTTTTGTATGTGTCGACTTTTTCAAGTGTCTTTCTTTTACATGTTGACCTAATGACTCTGTTGTCCTTTTGACCCTGTCAATCTATTGTATGTCGACCATATGGGGTCGACCTATTGATCCACACCTTCCACAAATGGGCAATTTCTATATAGATAGTACATAAAAAGCCATGTTTATATTTATTAAAAAAATGCTTTGTGTACATGCTGTCACGCTTGGTTTGAGTTGGGGATCTGACGACTGATAATTGACTGAGGGAGCAGCTATCGGCAAAGGAAGGAAACAAGGTGGCTGAATGTAGTTCTTACTCATGGATTGAAGACGTAGGCCCGAAGATGTAGAGTGGTAGGCAATGAGGACAAAGAACGAGAACGATACACTGAAGAAAGATTAATTCAGCTTTACTGAGACCTCAGTCATACACAACGACTAGAAGATGTCTGAGTGAATTCTGAAAGACGAAATGTTCGTGACTTGTAAACGATGCTGAAGAATACTGAATGAAGAGATGACTTGTGACTTGTAAACGATGCTGAAGAATACTGAAAGAAGAGATGACTTGTGATTTGTAAATGATGCTGAAGAACACTGAATGAAGAATTGACTTGTGATTTGTAAACGATGCTGAAGAACACTGAATGAAGAGATGACTTGTGATTTGTAAATGATGCTGAAGAACACTGAATGAAGAATTGACTTGTGATTTGTAAACGATGCTGAAGAACACTGAATGAAGAGATTACTTGTGATTTGTAAATGATGCTGAAGAACACTGAAGGAAGAGACGACTTGAAGAACGATGTTGAAGAGAGGATCGATGTGAGCACCGTCAGCAAACGGAGACCCTTTACCAGATAGAGCAGGGGTGTCAAACACAAGGCCCGCGGGCCAAATCCGGCCCGCCAGACCTCGTCTGATGGCCCGCGGACTCACATTTCAAACATGGGTGGGTCCGTGGGACGCGCTTCGCTGCAGCCAATCCCTAGCCTGCCAGATTGATTGATGGCTCTGTGGCCCGGCTGCAAACTTTAAAAATAGGAGGTGGAGCCTTGCCAGTGCGGACTTGATGGCGCAGCTCTCCTCGATTTGGTGAGTTGTGCTTCGGACAGTGGATAACCTGCGGCTGGAGGAGGGTGTTGGGGTCTGAGAGCTGCCAGTGTTCCGCAGCCGGGGATCGGGGCTGGGTACTCCGTGATCCCGCGGCCAGCTCCGGGTGGTGATGCTGCTTTAGCTCTGAGCTGTTACAATCAGCGGTGACAGGGGGGCTGACTGTTCCCGCGGTGGGGGCTGGTTCAGGTCCCCGAGCTTCCGGCATTACAATGAGTCTCACTGACTCATTTAATGCCGCCACCAACGCTGCGCCTGTCTGCCCACCACCAGTGCCCCGGAGCCCTGTGCATTAAGACAGTCACTGCACAGTCAGTGACTCGGGTCCCGACTCCCGGCCGGAGGGGGAGAAGGAGATGCTCTGCTTTCAGCTCCTCCACCATAGACTCAAATGCTGCATGTGCCCGACTTGTTTAACTATTCCAAGTCCCTCTCTCTATTGCTGTTCACACGGACACCTGGCTGTTACACCCCGGTCCTGATTGTCACCAGCGCCAAAAGTTCATGGGAGGGATGCATAGAGTCACTGGCAGCCATCTCCATGCACAGTGACAGCCCCTGATTGTAAGCACTACTGATGCCAGGCAGGAAAATGCAATACTATTGTTGTACAAGTGGAAAGTGCTGCTCCTCCTCTCTCTCGCTCCTCTGCCCCCCCTCTCTCTTCATGTATCCCCCTCTATGCATCTCCTTCCTCTCTGTCTCCCCCCACTCTCCGTCTCTCCTCCTTTCTCGCTCTCTGTCTGTCTCCCCCCTTTCTCTCTCCGTCTCTCCCCCCTCTCTATCCCTATCTCCTCACTATCCATTTCCCCTCTCTGTCTCCCCCTCTCTCTGCTCCTCTCTCCGTCTCTCCCCCCTCTGCGTCTCCCCCCTCGCGCTCTCTCTCTGCGTCTCCCCCTTTCAGAGTTAGTTATTACTTACATTATTACAAAAAACAGTAATAATTGAATGCAGTGACATTAATTTATGATAATAAAGAGTGGACACATAGACCTACAGATACAACCGGCCCTTTGATGGGGACCAAACTGCTGATGCGGCCCCCGATGAATTTGAGTTTGACACCCCTGAGATAGAGGACCCAGCGGTTAAACCGCAAGAGCAGGTGGACTGGGAGCAAAGGACTGCAATAACAGAACTGACCACCAGGCGGCCACAACAGAACCAGGATACCAGGGGTTAACCTGGGAGGACAGAGCTTGAGCACCTTACAGCAGCAAGTAACTTGAAGCACTGGCCCCATGACTAAGCTTCAACCCCCTTTTTATAAGGGAAGACTGCACCGGATTGGCTGGATGTGAACTGGGAAACCTATTGACTTGGCTTGGTCTCCAACATGGCGGCTCCCTGTACAGAGGATACATGTGGATCCAGCACACAGCCACTGCCTCGGCCCTCAGCCTCCTAGACACCACACTCCAGCAACAGAACACTTGGAAACAGACACCTCTGGCTGCCATGCTCCACTCCCCAGGAGCCGGACCTCGGCCTCCAGATACCCGGCAGCTGCACCGAAGGACCTCGCTGCTGCAGCTCCTATCCGGTTCAGCCACACCAGCCAGCTAACCGGAAGGCCGCAGGGACCAGAACCAGAGGTAAGACTCTGGATGCTGACAAATGCATGGCGCATGCCATTACGTTGCAGCTCATTGCTAATGCATGTGACATTTTATGCAAAGTAGCAGACCCTACCCCTTCTCCCCATATCATTAATATGCCTCTGTCACAAATACAATCCCACTGCAAGACAGGTCACAGAATCCTACATGATTAGCACCTGGAATATTCTGTCTGAGTCGCAGGCACTGTGGCTGCAGTTGCTGCCGGACAGCCGAGGAAGCCTGTCTTCCTACCAATGCTAATGCCAGCATCTGCTCAACTATGCAGAGGGATTGTGTGTGTGCAAGAGGAGACCACCATTTGCGTCCGTGAAGAGAGATCCATGTGACTCGCAGTCAGCCCCATTATGTGTTGCTGAATTAATCCTGAGGACCTGATTGGCTATAGGTAGTTATTTCTTTGTCCACTCCAAACTAGGGTACACACAGACGAGGAGGAGTTGGGTTACAAAAGATTATTGGCATTTAATCAAATGAACCTTGAACATTTAGGGGGGTATTCAATTGCCCCTGATACATTTTCACACAAAAAAGGGACATTATTGTGATTATTGCCCAATGTTTCCCTTCGAAGTTATTCAATTATACCCCTATTTTTTGTTCGAAAATACCCTGTTTTAGTGCAAAAACACATAATATTCGACATAAGCTCCTGCAAAAAAATCCCGGGCTGATATATCTGGTTATTGCGGATTTTGCTTCGCCTGCCCCAGACAGGTGAAACAAAAGCTTCGATAACTGCCGAGGTCAGGGAAAATTAAATAGCACCAGACGGGTCAATTAGCTATGGTAAATTACCGCGGCTAATTGAATACCAGCCCTAGAGTAAAGGCATTTTTTTATTATTATTATTATTATTATTATTATCATCATCATTATTATTTCCATGCTCTCTGCAAGTAAAGGACTTTGAGACCTATATATAAACAATTCTTCCTTTGGGCCAACATAACCATACAGTAACCATTTGTTTACTCCCAAACAGTGATTTCACATTTTAAAAACAACTCCTATCTTTGGAAGGGATCAGGACGACGATATCATATTATTTTCCTAATAAGTCATTATCCTGACAATTTACCTCCCACCTAGATTATGTGCAGACATTTGGAGACGCACTGCCGAGCAGACAATGGTGGAGTTGTAGTACGTGTAGGAGAGTTTAGGCGTTGTGGTAAGTATGTTAGACAATAACAAACCATGTTGTAAAGGACATCATAACTAACAAGCAGAATGTTTTATTATACATGAGCGGAAAGTACCATGAGTTAATGATAGACGGGAACAGCCCCACATGAATACTAAGTTGCGTCTATGACAAGCACAAGCTCACTCCAGTACAAAGCGATTTATCCAGTGATCACATATGGCTTTGCTTAATGTGGATGCACTGTGTTCTTTTCCCTTTGCTCTCTCCCTGCCTATTAAGTACAGTAGTTGATATATTGCTATCTGGATATTAATCTATTCCCATGTATACCTGATTACCAATATTTGCATTTTCCAGTGACTTTCCTTATGTCAGACTTTTCCTATATGTAGATACTGTACTGCACTTTTGGTTAGCTACTTTTGCCGTTATTTATCAATAAGTGATAAATTTCACTGTGAGTGATAAATTTCACCAGCCAATCCGCTCCTAACTATCATTTTTCAAACACAGTCTGTAGCATGGCGGTTAGAAGCTGATTGGCTGGTGCAATTTATCACTCACAGTGAAATTTATCACTCATTAATAAATAAGGACATTTATTTCTAGATGTTATCAATAACTCCATATTGGGACTAGATTACCTATTAAATGTAATTATAGTAGTGATGAGCGGGTTCGGTTCCTCGGAATCCGAACCCGCCCGAACTTCACCTTTTTTTTACACGGGTCCGAGCGACTCGGATCCTCCCGCCTTGCTCGGTTAACCTGAGCGCGCCCGAACGTCATCATCCCGCTGTCGGATTCTCGCGAGACTCGGATTCTATATAAGGAGCCGCGCGTCGCCGCCATTTTTCACACGTGCATTGAGATTGATAGGGAGAGGACGTGGCTGGCGTCCTCTCCGTTGTATTAGAAAAAAAAAAAACTGAGTGACTTAGTTTTAATTGTGGGGAGGATTGGGGACGGGGAGCAGCTGTCAGGGAGTACAGTGCAGGGTTTTGAGTTTAATCCGTTGTTTCTCTGCCTGAAAAAAAAAACGCTCCACCATATCTGTGCTCACTCAGTGTGCTGCACTGCTGCATGATATATCTGTGCTGAGTGCACTGCTCACACTGCCTAATTGTGGGGACTGGGGAGCAGTTATAGCAGGAGTACAGTGCACAGTTTTGCTGACAGTGACCACCAGTCCAGTATACGTTTGTCTGCCTGAAAAACACTGTGGTGTTTTTTTTTTCTTTCTTCATGCTAGTTTGTTAATAGCAGTCTGCTGACAGTGTCCACCAGGTCCGACCGTTATACAGTATATTATATATATAATTAAGCACTAAGCAGCAGTACGGTAGGCCACGGCTGTACCTACCTCTGTGTCGTCAGTGCACTCGTCGTCCATAAGTATAAGTAATACTATACTATCCATCCATCTACATTGTATACCTGTGGTGTTTTTTTTTTCTTTCTTCATACTAGTTTAGCAGTCTGCTGACACTGTCCACCAGGTCCGTTATACAGTATATTATATTTATATATAAGCACTAAGCAGCAGTACGGTAGGCCACGGCTGTACCTACCTCTGTGTCGTCAGTGCACTCGTCGTCCATAAGTATAAGTAATACTATACTATCCATCCATCTACATTGTATACCTGTGGTGTTTTTTTTTTTCTTTCTTCATACTAGTTTGTTTAGCAGTCTGCTGACACTGTCCACCAGGTCCGTTATACAGTATATCATATATATAAGCACTAAGCAGCAGTACGGTAGGCCACGGCTGTACCTACCTCTGTGTCGTCAGTGCACTCGTCGTCCATAAGTATAAGTAATACTATACTATCCATCCATCTACATTGTATACCTGTGGTGGGTTTTTTTTCTTTCTTCATACTAGTTTGTTTAGCAGTCTGCTGACACTGTCCACCAGGTCCGTTATACAGTATATTATATTTATATATAAACACTAAGCAGCAGTACGGTAGGCCACGGCTGTACCTACCTCTGTGTCGTCAGTGCACTCGTCGTCCATAAGTATAAGTAATACTATACTATCCATCCATCTACATTGTATACCTGTGGTGGCTTTTAGTTGTGCGCAAAATATGGAGAACAAAAATGTGGAGGTTAAAAAAATAGGGAAAGATCAAGATCCACTTCCACCTCGTGCTGAAGCTGCTGCCACTAGTCATGGCCGAGACGATGAAATGCCATCAACGTCGTCTGCCAAGGCCGATGCCCAATGTCATAGTACAGAGCATGTAAAATCCAAAACACA
The DNA here is from genome assembly GCF_028390025.1 of Pseudophryne corroboree. NCBI lineage: Eukaryota > Metazoa > Chordata > Amphibia > Anura > Myobatrachidae > Pseudophryne > Pseudophryne corroboree. Next base: position 200,723,347 of record NC_086449.1, read on the forward strand.
AAAGATCAGTAAAAAAATGACCCAAAAATCAAAATGAAAAGCGTCTGAGGAGAAGCGTAAACTTGCCAATATGCCATTTACGACACGCAGTGGCAAGGAACGGCTGAGGCCCTGGCCTATGTTCATGGCTAGTGGTTCAGCTTCACATGAGGATGGAAGCACTCATCCTCTCGCTAGAAAAAAGAAAAGACTTGCGGCAAAAGCACAGCAAAGAACTGTGCGTTCTTCGAAATCACAAATCCCAAAGGAGAGTCCAATTGTGTCGGTTGCGATGCCTGACCTTCCCAACACTGGACGGGAAGAGCTTGCGCCTTCCACCATTTGCACGCCCCCTGCAAGTGTTGAAAGGAGCACCCGCAGTCCAGTTCCTGATAGTCAAATTGAAGATGTCAGTGTTGAAGTACACCAGGATGAGGATATGGGTGTTGCTGGCGCTGGGGAGGAAATTGACAAGGAGGATTCTGATGGTGAGGTGGTTTGTTTAAGTCAGGCACCCGGGGAGACACCTGTTGTCCGTGGGAGGAATATGGCCATTGACATGCCTGGTCAAAATACAAAAAAAATCAGCTCTTCAGTGTGGAAGTATTTCAACAGAAATGCGGACAACAGGTGTCAAGCCGTGTGTTGCCTTTGACAAGCTGTAATAAGTAGGGGTAAGGACGTTAACCACCTCGGAACATCCTCCCTTATACGTCACCTGCAGCGCATTCATAATAAGTCAGTGACAAGTTCAAAAACTTTGGGCGACAGCGGAAGCAGTCCACTGACCAGTAAATCCCTTCCTCTTGTAACCAAGCTCGCGCAAACCACACCACCAACTCCCTCAGTGTCAATTTCCTCCTTACCCAGGAAAGCCAATAGTCCTGCAGGCCATGTCACTGGCAAGTCTGACGAGTCCTCTCCTGCCTGGGATTCCTCCGATGCATCCTTGAGTGTAACGCCTACTGCTGCTGGCGCTGCTGTTGTTGCTGCTGGGAGTCGATCGTCATCCCAGAGGGGAAGTCGGAAGACCACTTGTACTACTTCCAGTAAGCAAGTGACTGTCCAACAGTCCTTTGCGAGGAAGATGAAATATCACAGCAGTCATCCTGTTGCAAAGCGGATAACTGAGGCCTTGACAACTATGTTGGTGTTAGACGTGCGTCCGGTATCCGCCGTTAGTTCACAGGGAACTAGACAATTTCTTGAGGTAGTGTGCCCCCATTACCAAATACCATCTAGGTTCCACTTCTCTAGGCAGGCGATACCGAGAATGTACACGGACGTCAGAAAAAGACTCCACAGTGTCCTAAAAAATGCAGTTGTACCCAATGTCCACTTAACCACGGACATGTGGACAAGTGGAGCAGGGCAGACATAGGACTACATGACTGTGACAGCCCACTGGGTAGATGTATTGCCTCCCGCTGCAAAAACAGCAGCGGCGGCACCAGTAGCAGCATCTCGCAAACGCCAACTCGTTCCTAGGCAGGCTACGCTTTGTATCACCGCTTTCCAGAATACGCACACAGCTGAAAACCTCTTACGGCAACTGAGGAAGATCATCGCAGAATGGCTTACCCCAATTGGACTCTCCTGGGGATTTGTGGCATCGGACAACGCCAGCAATATTGTGCGCGCATTACATCTGGGCAAATTCCAGCACGTCCCATGTTTTGCACATACCTTGAATTTGGTGGTGCAGAATTATTTAAAAAACGACAGGGGCGTGCAAGAGATGCTGTCGGTGGCCAGAAGAATTGCGGGCCACTTTCGGCGTGCAGGCACCGCGTACAGAAGACTGGAGCACCACCAAAAAAACCTGAACCTGCCCTGCCATCATCTGAAGCAAGAGGTGGTAACGAGGTGGAATTCAACCCTCTATATGCTTCAGAGTATGGAGGAGCAGCAAAAGGCCATTCAAGCCTATACATCTGCCCACGATATAGGCAAAGGAGGTGGAATGCACCTGTCTCAAGCGCAGTGGAGAATGATTTCAACGTTGTGCAAGGTTCTGCTGCCCTTTGAACTTGCCACACGTGAAGTCAGTTCAGACACTGCCAGCCTGAGTCAGGTCATTCCCCTCATCAGGCTTTTGCAGAAGAAGCTGGAGGCATTGAAGGAGGAGCTAAAACAGAGCGATTCCGCTAGGCATGTGGGACTTGTGGATGGAGCCCTTCATTCGCTTAACCAGGATTCACGTGTGGTCAATCTGTTGAAATCAGAGCACTACATTTTGGCCACCGTGCTCGATCCTAGATTTAAAACCTACGTTGGATCTCTCTTTCCGGCAGACACAAGTCTGCAGGGGTTCAAAGAACTGCTGGTGAGAAAATTGTCAAGTCAAGCGGAACGCGACCTGTCAACATCTCCTCCTTCACTGTCTCCCGCAACTGGGGGTGCGAGGAAAAGGCTACGAATTCCGAGCCCACCCGCTGGAGGTGATGCAGGGCAGTCTGGAGCGACTGCTGATGCTGACATCTGGTCCGGACTGAAGGACCTGCCAACGATTACTGACGTGTCGTCTACTGTCACTGCACATGATTCTCTCACCATTGAAAGAATGGTGGAGGATTATATGAGTGACCGCATCCAAGTAGGCACGTCAGACAGTCCGTACGTATACTGGCAGGGAAAAGAGGCAATTTGGAGGCCCTTGCACAAACTGGCTTTATTCTACCTAAGTTGCCCTCCCTCCAGTGTGTACTCCGAAAGAGTGTTTAGTGCCGCCGCTCACCTTGTCAGCAATCGGCGTACGAGGCTACTTCCAGAAAATGTGGAGAAGATGATGTTCATTAAAATGAATTATAATCAATTACTCCATGGAGACATTCACCAGCAGCAATTGCCTCCAGAAAGTACACAGGGACCTGAGATGGTGGATTCCAGTGGGGACGAATTAATAATCTGTGAGGAGGGGGATGTACACAGTGAAAGGGGTGATGAATCGGACGATGATGATGAGGTGGACATCATGCCTCTGTAGAGCCAGTTTGTGCAAGGAAAGATTGATTGCTTCTTTTTTGGTGGGGGCCCAAGCCAACCAGTCATTTCAGTCACAGTCGTGTGGCAGACCCTGTCGCTGAAATGATGGGTTGGTTAAAGTGTGCATGTCCTGTTTATACAACATAAGGGTGGGTGGGAGGGCCCAAGGACAATTCCATCTTGTACCTCTTTTTTCTTTAATTTTTCTTTGCGTCATGTGCTGTTTGGGGAGTATTTTTTAGAAGGGCCATCCTGCCTGACACTGCAGTGCCACTCCTAGATGGGCCAGGTGTTTGTGTCGGCCACTTGGGTCGCTTATCTTACTCACACAGCTACCTCATTGCGCCTCTTTTTTTTCTTCTTTGCATCATGTGCTGTTTGGGGAGTATTTTTTGGAAGGGCCATCCTGCCTGACACTGCAGTGCCACTCCTAGATGGGCCAGGTGTTTGTGTCGGCCACTTGGGTCGCTTATCTTACTCACACAGCTACCTCATTGCGCCTCTTTTTTTTCTTCTTTGCGTCATGTGCTGTTTGGGGAGTAGTTTTTGGAAGGGCCATCCTGCCTGACACTGCAGTGCCACTCCTAGATGGGCCAGGTGTTTGTGTCGGCCACTTGGGTCGCTTATCTTACTCACACAGCTACCTCATTGCGCCTCTTTTTTTTCTTCTTTGCGTCATGTGCTGTTTGGGGAGTATTTTTTGGAAGGGCCATCCTGCCTGACACTGCAGTGCCACTCCTAGATGGGCCAGGTGTTTGTGTCGGCCACTTGGGTCGCTTATCTTACTCACACAGCTACCTCATTGCGCCTCTTTTTTTTCTTCTTTGCGTCATGTGCTGTTTGGGGAGTAGTTTTTGGAAGGGCCATCCTGCCTGACACTGCAGTGCCACTCCTAGATGGGCCAGGTGTTTGTGTCGGCCACTTGGGTTGCTTATCTTACTCACACAGCTACCTCATTGCGCCTCTTTTTTTTCTTCTTTGCATCATGTGCTGTTTGGGGAGTAGTTTTTGGAAGGGCCATCCTGCCTGACACTGCAGTGCCACTCCTAGATGGGCCAGGTGTTTGTGTCGGCCACTTGGGTCGCTTATCTTACTCACACAGCTACCTCATTGCGCCTCTTTTTTTTCTTCTTTGCGTCATGTGCTGTTTGGGGAGTATTTTTTGGAAGGGCCATCCTGCCTGACACTGCAGTGCCACTCCTAGATGGGCCAGGTGTTTGTGTCGGCCACTTGTGTCGCTTAGCTTAGCCATCCAGCGACCTCGGTGCAAATTTTAGGACTAAAAATAATATTGTGAGGTGTGAGGTGTTCAGAATAGACTGAAAATGAGTGGAAATTATGGTTATTGAGGTTAATAATACTATGGGATCAAAATGACCCCCAAATTCTATGATTTAAGCTGTTTTTTAGGGTTTTTTGTAAAAAAACACCCGAATCCAAAACACACCCGAATCCGACAAAAAAAATTCGGTGAGGTTTTGCCAAAACGCGTTCGAACCCAAAACACGGCCACGGAACCGAACCCAAAACCAAAACACAAAACCCGAAAAATTTCAGGTGCACATCCCTAAATTATAGTATGTATTAGAGAATAAACCATTTTTTATAATGCAAACAATAAATTACACGGGTCCTGACAAAATATCACACATTTGGACAATATAGGGGAGATGTTTCAAGCCTTGGTGAGAGAAAAAAAAGTGGAGAAATTGCCCAAAGAAACCAGTTAGCGTCTAACTTTCATTTCATAGACTGTGCTAGTTAATTGGTTGGTTTGAGCAACTTCTCAACTTTATCTCTCTCCAATGCTTGATACATATCCCCCTATGTGTTTTCACAATGTAATAAGCAGTGTCTGGAAGCTAGGAGCTTTGTAAAGAGATCATTGCTTAAACTGACACCCAACTAATCTGTCGGTTTCTCACTAATCTTAGCAAGTGATTTGAGGCGTTAGAGAAGGTTATACCTCTGCCAAAATAAACTCACTGTGGCTGGTGAAAATCAGAGCAGACCTCGTGCCCAAATACTGTAACATGCCTTCTACCCCTTCTTGGCATTAGTCAGGAACACTTCACATATATTTCTTGTTTGTTACTACCCAATATTTACGGACTGGAAATAATATGCCAGTACTGTATGTGAGCACAGTATAATCTGAATCCCTTTAGGCTGTATGTCATTGTTACTCACTTACTTGCAGATTATATAGTGTTTTGAGACAAAACATGTATTTCCTATTAGCATTACACTAATATTATTTGCAAAGTAATATTATATTGTTTTAATACATTGCAGAATTAAAGGAAATCCTTGGGATTCATTTGAGAGTTTTCTACATGTTTACTGTGGTTTTTTAAACCAGCTAATTTTATTTATTTATTACTAGTTATTTATAAAGCGCACACATATTACGCAGTGCTTTACAGAGAATATTTGGCACATCAGTCCCTGCCCCGGAGGAGCTTACAATCTATGGCCCTCATTCCGAGTTGGTCGGTCGCAAGGCGAATTTAGCAGAGTTGCTCACGCTAAGCCGCCGCCTACTGGGAGTGAATCTTAGCTTCTTAAAATTGCGACCGATGTATTCGCAATATTGCTATTACAAACTACTTCGCAGTTTCAGAGTAGCTCCAGACTTACTCTGCCTGTGCGATCAGTTCAGTGCTTGTCGTTCCTGGTTGACGTCACAAACACACCCAGCGTTCGCCCAGGCACTCCCACCGTTTCTCCAGCCACTCCTGCGTTTTTTTCGGAAACGGTAGCGTTTTCAGCCACACGCCCCTAAAACGCTGTGTTTCCGCCCAGTAACACCCATTTCCTGTCAATCACATTACGATCGCCGGAGCGAAGAAAAAGCCGTGAGTAAAAATACTTTCTTCATAGTAAAGTTACTTGGCGCAGTCGCAGTGCGAACTTTGCGCATGCGTACTAAGCGGATTTTCACTGCGATGCGATGAAAAAGAACGAGCGAACAACTCGGAATGAGGGCCTATATTCCCTACCACATGTACACGCATTCACACTATGGTTAAATTTAGAGATGTGCGGCGGGCACTTTTCGCGTTTTTGGTTTTGGTTCTGGTTCCATGCTCGTGTTTTGTATCTGGATTGGTTTTGCCAACGCCACCCTTTCGTGTTTTGGTTTTGGATCTGGATGATTTTTGAAAAAAACATAAAAACAGCTAAAATCACATAATTTTGGGGTAATTTTGATCCTACGGTATTATTAACCTCAATAACATTCATTTTCACTCATTTCCAGTCTACTCTGAACACCTCACTGTATTGTTTTTAGGCCAAAAGGTTGCACCGAGGTGGCTGGATGACTAAGCTAAGCAAAACAAGAATGTGGCACAAACACCTGGCCCATCTAGGAGTGGCACTGCAGTGGCAGACAGGATGGCAGATTTAAAAAATAGGCCCCAAACAGCACATGATGCAAAGAAGAAAAGGAGGTGCAATGAGGTAGCTGTATGACTAAGCTAAGCGACACAAGTGGCCGACACAAACACCTGGCCCATCTAGGAGTGGAACTGCAGTGTCAATCAAGACAGGATGGCCCTTCCAAAAAATTGTCCCCAAACAGCACATGTTGCAAAGAAAAAAAAAGGCGCACCAAGGTGGCTGTGTGACTAAGCTAAGCGACACAAGTGGCCGACACAAACACTTGGCCCATCTAGGAGTGGCACTGCAGTGTCAATCAAGACAGGATGGCACTTCCAAAAAATTGTCCCCAAACAGCACATGATGCAAAGAAGAAAAGGAGGTGCAATGAGGTAGCTGTATGACTAAGCTAAGCGACACAAGTGGCCGACACAAACACCTGGCCCATCTAGGAGTGGCACTGCAGTGTCAATCAAGACAGGATGGCCCTTCCAAAAAATTGTCCCCAAACAGCACATGATGCAAAGAAAAGAAAAAGGCGCACCAAGGTGGCTATGTGACTAAGCTAAGCGACACAAGTGGCCGACACAAACACCTGGCCCATCTAGGAGTGGCACTGCAGTGTCAATCAAGACAGGATGGCACTTCCAAAAAATTGTCCCCAAACAGCACATGATGCAAAGAAAAAAAGAGGCGCACCGAGGTCGCTGGATGACTAAGCTAAGCGACACAACTGTGCGGCACAAACACCTGGCCTATCTAGGAGTGGCACTGCAGTTGCAGACAGGATGGTTCTTAAAAAAACTAGGCCCCAAACAGCACATCATGCAAAGAAGAAAAAGAAGTGCAGTGAGGTAGCTGTATGACTAACAACATGGGACATGCTGGAATTTGCCCAGATGTAATACACGCACAATATTGGTGGCACAGGAGAGCGTACCCCTAAACCACACACACACGGCAAAGCCTGTAAAATTTATTTGGATAATAATAACCCTTTTATTTGGAGCTATTATAATAATATGCAGCACAGGTGAGCATACCCCTATACCACACAGGGCAAATCCTGTAAAAATGATTTTGATAATAATATAAGTAATGTATATAAGCCTTTTATTTGGAGTAAATAATATACAGTACAGGACACCACCACTGGACTTATAGTAGCACAAAACACCACCACTGGACTGGACTTATACGGCAGTACCCCTGGAATTATATGCCAGTACCACTGGAATTATACAGCAGTATCACTGGAATTATACAGCAGTATCACTGGAATTATACAGCAGTACTACTGGACTTATATGGCAGTACCACTGGACTGGATTTATACGGCAGTATCACTGGATTCATACACCAGTACCACTGGAATTATACGGCAGTATCACTGGAATTATATGGCAGTACCACTGGACATATACGGCAGTATCACTGGACTGGATTTATATGCCAGTGCCACTGGATTTATACACCAGTACCACTGGAATTATATGGCAGTATCACTGGAATTATACAGCAGTACCACTGGACATATACGGCAGTATCACTGGACTGGATTTATATGCCAGTGCCACTGGATTTATACGCCAGTGCCACTGGAATTATATGGCAGTATCACTGGAATTATATGGCAGTACCACTGGACATATACGGCAGTATCACTGGACTGGATTTATACGACAGTACCACTGGATTTATACGGCAGTACCAGTGGATTTATATGGCAGTACCACTGGACATACGGCAGTATCACTGGAAATATACGGCAGTACCACTGGACAGATACAGCAGCACAGGGACACCACCACTGGACTGATGCAGGATAACACAGAACCACTGCAATGGACAGGACTTATACAGCAGCACGGGACATATGGCAGCAGAGGACCCCACCACTGTGATTGGACTGATGCAGCACAAGACACTACCACTGTACTTATGCAGGACAACACAGCACCACTGCAATGGACTGGACGTATACAGCAAATGGAGGCGACGCACAGCTCCATATATGGAATCCAAACCCCGCGAGAATCCGGCAGTGTGAAGATGACGTATTGCCTCGTTCTGGTTTCCGAGTCAGGCGGGAAAACCCGAACCGGGCTCGGGTAATGAAGTTCGGGGGGTTCGATTCTCAGGGAACCGAACCCGCTCATCTCTAGTTAAATTTTGTTGGTGCCAATTAACCTACCAGTATAATTTTGGATTGTGGGAGGAAACTGGATTACCTAGAGGAAACCCACGCAAGCACAGGGAGAATATACAAACTCCACAAAGTTAGAGCCATGGTGGGAATCGAACCCATGACATCAGTGCTGTGAGACAGTAATGCTAACCATTACACTGTCTGTGCTGCTCATTTCTATACTTTGCCATGCATTTCATTGTAAACCACTGTGCAGAAAATAATTCTATGTATGTACTATATGGGTGGAATTCAATTACCGGTGAAGAGTGCAAATTGCAGTTGCCTCAGTGTTTAAACTCCGTCAATGGCAGCCTGTCCGGACCAAACACCACGATTCGCATATAAGTGCTTGCTACCCTATGGAGTAGCAAACACTTGTGTGCCAGATCCCGCAGCAGTAAACTGCAACTAGTAGCATTCAAATTTGGCTGAGCGAGATCTTCACCGGCAATTGAATTTCCCACATATGTTAATTTTAATATATTTTACGGTATACATTACAACATTCTAAGAAGAACAGCAAATAACAGGCATTAGGATTCAACCCCAAAAGAGGTCTCTACCTCAAATGGACTTATAACTTAATAGGTAGTTGAAGACAGATGAGGCAAAAAGCAATAGTCAGTTGTCACATTTTAAGGTGCAATAAATGCATTAATGAATGGGCTTTGCAACAGGTGTGGCATCTATAACTGAAGATATGTTTGAAGATAGCTAGAAATTGCATTCCACAAGTAATCAGTATTCAGAGAGAAGGATTTAAACCGCCCACAAGGATGGGGAACCATTGGCCCTTAAGCTGTTCAACTACGCATGCCCTGCCACAGTTTTGCTATTTGGTCATGCTAAAACCATTGCAGGGCATGCTGGGATGTGTAGTTCAACAACAGCAGGAAAGCCGCAGGTTCCCCACCTGAGATTTAAAGCATGAGCAGAGCTTTGTGTATGAACGTCTTTCCAATAAGAGGATGACACAGTACATTTGCAGAGCTAGTCACTAATGTACTTGGAGCATCATTCTGACCTGGACGTAGCCGTGTGTTCGCACTCAGCAGGCGTATTCCAGGGGGTCTGCGCATGCACACCGGTCACAGTGCGCGTGTGCGAACCTACACCTTGCCGCTGCATCATTCCAGGGGGTGTGTTGGTAGTGTTTTTGGGATGAACAAGCCCGCTGGAGGGGTGAAACGCGTTTTCCTCTTTTTCCTCTTCTGACCACGGACATCAGGAGTATGATGCAGATCTTTCTAACTCCAGACTGACCCAGGGACCTGGGCAGGGACTGGTATTTTCTGTATCTTTCCACCAAGAAATTTTGTTCAACTTGTTATAACCAATATCATTTAGCAACACCAAAACCTACCCTGGTTTTTTCAGATAGATACAGTGTTAATTTTGCCTGCTACAGACGGGACATGATAAACGTACCTGTCTTTTACATATTCTGCTTACATTTTTTATTATTATCTGTTACCGTATAGATAACTGAGAGCAGGTGATAATTTTGTTTGAATGGACACACCCCTCTCCAATAGTTGTCTTTCCCAGTGCAACAGTCCCATATTTTGGGTTGCATTTACAATCATACAATTTTTTTTTGGGGGGGAGTCTTTTGGTATATGTGCTATAGCCTTTCCAGTCCAATCTAGCCCACAGCAGGAATTCTAGATATAACATGTGTATGTCTAAGTTATCAAACAAATTGTCAGTACCTATTGAAAATAACACCTGATCTCTGTGATATTGATTTCTTAATGTTCCCTACCTAGCGGTACAATATATTGCGTTTATAGGTGGGATCAACTGGTGTCAATTTAACATAGGCTATATTTAGCATATACTGATCGTGTACCTTTACCCTTATCCTACCTTTATCTTTATCTTTAGCCCAAAATTTCTTTATATCAGCGGACTCTCATCTATGATTCACAGGTGAAAACCTGCGTCTAACGTAGACAGCAGATCCGCAGTTTGCCTTTTTTCTGAAATCTTTAATCGGTGCACTCTCATTGGTGGGTCGACCAATTGCGTCAAAAAGTTACTACCATACCCCACCGACAGAGCCCGATCTCGTCCGATCTTGGAAGCAAAACGGTGGCGGGCTGGGTCAGTACCTGTGAGGGAGACCCCCAGAGAATACCCGGTGTTGTAATTAATGACCCCCTCCGACCAGATACCAACAGCAGGATCACCACTTTTTCTCTCCCCCCTTTCTTTTCCCTCTTCTCTTCTGTTTTCTTTTTTCTGCTAGATATCTAAAGCTAAAAATTAGCTAAACTTATTGTCTCTAAAATACGGGGGCATCTAGCAGGCAACCCCCATATGTGCACATACTTTTGTTACAACACATACTACCGATAAGACTGGTCCGGTCAATTATGACCCATTGAGGTCTCATTAAAACAAGCTTCGCTTGTGCTGGTTGGTTAGGATTGGATGTAGAACTATAGTGTCTACATCCCCCTACAAGTCTTTTGGTGATAGACTAACCAGAACATTTCCAATTTTTGAAGCACTTTTTGTGTATATAGATATAAATATATCCTATTAACCAAACATGGTGGAGTATAAGAGTGAGGATTTATTTTAAATGGATTAATAAAAGTTATGTTTTAATAAATAGTCATATAACAAAAACAAAAGTGCACCCACACAAGAGTCTTCTGCAAAGTTGTTTTTTTCTCTAGTTTTTCCCTGACTCTGGGTGCACCACCAGGTACAATTATTTGTAGGTACACCTACCATACATATGAGCATAATTCTGGTTCAATAAATTATCCTTTGAAATTTTGAGGACTGGTGCGGAGTCACAACCCTGTTCATCAATAAGAGGATGACACAGTACATTTGCAGAGCTAGTCACTAATGTACTTGGAGCATCATTCTGACCTGGACGTAGCCGCGTGTTCGCACTCAGCAGGCGTATTCCAGGGGGTCTGCGCATGCACACCGGTCACAGTGCGCGTGTGCGAACCTACACCTTGCCGCTGCATCATTCCAGGGGGTGTGTTGGTAGTGTTTTTGGGATGGCTGAGTGTCGTCACATGCATCCGCCTAAAAAAAATTGGAGCTTGCCCTCTGCTGGGCGACTTCCAGCATATGAGGAGATGGACACAGATCTTGCAAAGAAGGCGTCATACAATTGCTCCCGAGCAGTAGCGGATCTTGCCACGGGCAAGCAGGACTTTTGCCCGGGGTGCCGCCTTCCGGAGGGCGCCGGCGCCATCCGGAGGGCGCCGTACCATGGCAAGATCCACCACTGTGCCCCCTGCAGTGCCCCGCTGTGCCCCCCGCAGTGCCCAGCTGTGCCCCCCGCTTTGAAGGGAACCAGACGCGTAGCGTCTAGTTTCCCTTCATGGAGAGGACCTTTGTTGTGCGGTGCGCGATGACGTCATCGCGCACCGCACAGCAAAGGTCCTCTCCATGAAGGGAAACTGGACGCTGCTGTCTAGTTTCCCTTCATGGAGAGGACCTTTGCTGTGCGGTGCGCGATGACGTCATCGCGCACCGCACAGCATAGTGGCACAGACACTAGGGGTCATAATTGACCTCTAGTGTCTATGCTGTTCTATGGGAGAGACGTAATAACGTCTCTCCCATAGATCGAGGAGAGAAGAGCGGCGTCGGCGCAGAAGGTCTGCAGCGGTCTGGATCAGGAATGGGGATAGTAAGTATACTTTTTTTTATTTTATTTTTTCTTTCAGCGACGCTACAGGGGGCACAAATGGGGGCGTAACTGACCACGCCCCCATTTGAAGCCACGCGCCTATACTTTGCCCAGGCACCACAAGGGCAAGAACCGGCCCTGCTCCCGAGTCCCCACCCGAAAACAAAATGCAGCACCCCATATAACTTCCTGAATTAAACATGCTGCTCTTGTAGTTTGTCGTCACGTTTGTACGTGTACATTGCAATTACATTCATCATGTGCAATACGATGTAAAGAAGAAAGACATTTTTTCTTACTCGTATTGTTATTTGACAACATATTTTGTGAAGTTTTTCTTTTCTTTTCATAGTCAGAACAAGGAACCTTAATAAAACTGTGCATGTCTTGTGCAGAGACACAAGTAAAGTATTTACCCTCAGAGAGATGTTCTAACTCTCCAAAATGTATCTTGAGATTTGCCTCAGAGAATTAAAAAGGGAATGTAGATTCAGATCAGCACATTCTATAGTGCCCTTTAACCTTTGAAAGTTAGAAATCAGATTCAAGAATGGGGAAATGATCAACACAGATGGGTAATGCAGAGGAGCCTCCAGTGATGTGCATAATGTAATCAGAGGACTTAGGCATATTTACTAATTATTTATAATTTCTTATTGACGCTATTCGTAGCTATAAGAAATCTGCTGATCATGTATGTGCAGTAGCCATTGCTGGAAGTGTTCTGGAAGAACCCTCTCCCGGCAACTGTTGCAAAATAGTGATCCATAAACAAAATAAGATTTTACTCACCGGTAAATCTATTTCTCGTAGTCGGTAGTGGATGCTGGGACTCCGTAAGGACCATGGGGAATAGCGGCTCCGCAGGAGACTGGGCACAACTAAAGAAAGCTTTAGGACTACCTGGTGTGCACTGGCTCCTCCCACTATGACCCTCCTCCAGACCTCAGTTAGGATACTGTGCCCGGAAGAGCTGACACAATAAGGAAGGATTTTGAATCCCGGGTAAGACTCATACCAGCCACACCAATCACACCGTATAACTCGTGATACTATACCCAGTTAATTGTATGAAATATAACTGAGCCTCTCAACAGATGGCTCAACAATAACCCTTTAGTTAGGCAATAACTATATACAAGTATTGCAGACAATCCGCACTTGGGATGGGCGCCCAGCATCCACTACGGACTACGAGAAATAGATTTACCGGTGAGTAAAATCTTATTTTCTCTGACGTCCTAAGTGGATGCTGGGACTCCGTAAGGACCATGGGGATTATACCAAAGCTCCAAAACGGGCGGGAGAGTGCGGATGACTCTGCAGCACCGAATGAGCAAACTCTAGGTCCTCCTCAGCCAGGGTATCAAACTTGTAGACTCTTGCAAAAGTGTTTGAACCCGACCAAGTAACAGCTCGGCAAATTTGTAAAGCCGAGACCCCTCGGGCAGCCGCCCAAGAAGAGCCCACTTTCCTCGTGGAATGGGCTTTTACAGATTTAGGGTGCGGCAGTCCAGCCGCAGAATGTGCAAGTTGAATCGTGCTACAGATCCAGCGAGCAATAGTCTGCTTAGAAGCAGGAGCACCCAGCTTGTTGGGTGCATACAGGATCAATAGCTAGTCAGTTTTCCTGACTCCAGCCGTCCTGGAAACATATATATTTCAGGGCCCTGACTACGTCCAGTAACTTGGAATCCTCCAAGTCCCAAGTAGCCGCAGGCACCACAATAGGTTGGTTCACATGAAAAACTGATACCACCTTAGGAAGGAATTGGGAACGAGTCCTCAATTCCGCCCTATCCATATAAAAAATTAGATAAGGGCTTTTGCATGATAAAGCCGCTAATTCTGATACACGCCTGGCCGACGCCAAGGCCAACAGCATGACCACTTTCCACGTGAGGTATTTTAGCTCCACGGATTTAAGTGGCTCAATCCCAATGCGACTTCAGGAAATCCAACACCACGTTGAGATCCCACGGTGCCACTGGGGGCACAAACGGGGCTGACTATGCAGCACTCCCTTAACAAAAGTCTGAACTTCAGGCAGTGAAGTCAGTTCTATTTTTGCAGAAAATCGATAGAGCCGAAATCTGGACCTTAATGGAACCCAATTTTAGGCCCATAGTCACCCCTGACTGTAGGAAGTGCAGAAATCGACCTAGCTGAAATTCCTCCGTTGGGGCCTTCCTGGCCTCACATCACGCAACATATTTCCGCCATATGCGGTGATAATGGTTTGCGTTCACTTCTTTTCTAGCTTTAATTAGCGTAGGAATAACTTCCTCCGGAATGCCCTTTTCCTTCAGGATCCGGCGTTCAACCGCCATGCCATCAAACGCAGCCGCGGTACGTCTTGGAACAGACAGGCCCCCTGCTGCAGCAGGTCCTGTCTGAGCGGCAGAGGCCATGGGTCCTCTGAGATCATTTCTTGGAGTTCTGGGTACCAAGCTCTTCTTGGCCAATCCGGAACAATGAGTATAGTTCTTACTCCTCTCCTTCTTATTATTCTCATTACCCTGGGTATGAGAGGCAGAGAAGGGAACACATACACCGACTGGTACACCCACGGTGTTACCAGAGCGTCCACAGCTATCGCCTGAGGGTTCCTTGACCTGGCGCAATATCTTTTTAGCTCTTTGTTGAGGCGGGACGCCATCATGTCCACCTGTGGCCTTTCCCAACGGTGTACAATCATTTGGAAGACTTCTGGATGAAGTCCCCACTCTCCCGGGTGGAGGTCGTGTTTGCTGAGAAAGTCTGCTTCCCAGTTATCCACTCCGGGAATGAACACTGCTGACAGTGCTAACACATGATTTTCCGCCCATCGGAGAATCCTTGTGGCTTCTGCCATCGCCATCCTGCTTCTTGTGCCGCCCTGTCAGTTTACATGAGCGACCGCCGTGATGTTGTCTGACTGGATCAGCACCGGTCGTGTTGAAGCAGGGGTCTAGCCTGACTTAGGGCATTGTAAATGGCTCTTAGTTCCAGAATATTTTTGTGTAGGGAAGTCTCCTGACTTGTCCATAGTCCTTGGAAGTTTCTTCCCTGTGTGACTGCCCCCCAGCCTTGAAGGCTGGCATCCGTGGTCACCAGGACCCAGTCCTGTATGCCGAATCTGCGGCCCTCTAGAAGATGAGCACTCTGCAGCCACCACAACAGCGACACCCTGGCCCTTGGAGACAGGGTTATCCGCCGATGCATCTGAAGATGCGACCCGGACCACTTGTCCAACAGATCCCACTGGAAGATCCTTGCATGGGACCTGGCGAATGGAATTTCTTCGTAAGAAGCTACCATCTTTCCCAGGGCTCGCGTGCATTGATGCACCGACACCTGTATTTGTATTAGGAGGTCTCTGTCTAGAGACGACAACTCCTTGGACTTCTCCTCCGGGAAAAACACTTTTTTTCTTGTTCTGTGTCCAGAACCATACCCAGGAACAGTAGACGCGTCGTAGGAACCAGCTGCGACTTTGGAATATTCAGAATCCAGCCGTGCTGTTGTAGCAATAGTGCTACTCCGACGAACAACTGCTCCCTGGACCTCGCCTTTATAAGGAGATCGTCCAAGTACGGGATAATTATTTCGGCCATTACCTTGGTAAATACCCTCGGTGCCGGGGACAGACCCACGGCAACGTCTGGAATTGGTAATGACAATCCTGGTGAGGAGGGTAAATAGGGACATGCAGGTAAGCATCCTTGATGTCCAGTGATACCATGAAATTCTCCAGGCTTGCAATAATCGCCCTGAGCGATTCCATTTTGAACTTGAACCTTCGTATATAAGTGTTCAAGGATTTCAATTTTAGAAACCGTCTGGTTTCGGTACCACAAACATTTTGGAATAGTAACCCCGGCCTTGTTGAAGGAGGGGTACCTTGATTTCACCTGCTGGAAGTACAGCTTGTGAATTGCCGCCAGTACTATCTCCCTTTTTCCGAGGGCAACAGGCAAGGCTGATGTGAGGTAACAGCGAGGGGGAGTCTCCTCGAACTCCAGCTTGTATCCCTGTGATACTACTTGCAGAACCTAGGGATCCACCTGTGGGCAAGCCCACTGGTCCCTGAAGTTCCCGAGACGCGCCCCCACCGCACCTGTCTCCACCTGTGGAGCCCCAGCGTCATGCGGTGGACTCAGAGGAAGCGGGGGAAGATTTTTGATCCTGGGAACTGGCTGTCTGGTGCAGCTTTTTCCTTCTTCCCTTGTCTCTGTGCAGAAAGGAAGCGCCTTTGACCCGCTTGCTTTTCTGAAGCCGAAAGGACTGTACCTGAAAATACGGTGCTTTCTTAGGTTGTGAGGAAACCTGAGGTAAAAAAATTTTCTTCCCAGCTGTTGCTGTGGATACGAGGTCCCAGAGACCATCCCCAAACAATTCCTCACCCTTATAAGGCAGAATCTCCATGTGCCTTTTAAAGTCAGCATCACCTGTCCACTGCCGGGTCTCTAATACCCTCCTGGCAGAATGGACATTGCATTAATTCTGGATGCCAGCCGGCAAATATCCCTCTGTGCATCCCTCATATATAAGACGACGTCTTTATATTATCTGACAGGGTATCAGACCACGCTGCAGCAGCACTATTCATGCTGAGGCAATTGCAGGTCTCAGTATAGTACCTGAGTGTGTATATACAGACTTCAGGATAGCCTCCTGCTTTTTATCAGCAGGCTCCTTCAAAGTGGCCATATCCTAAGACGGCAGTGCCACCTTTTTTGACAAACGTGTGAGCGCCTTATCCACCCTAGGGGATATCGCCCAACGTGACCTATCCTCTGGCGGGAAAGGGTACGCCAGCAGTAACTTTTTAGAAATTACCAGTTTCTTATCGGGGGAACCCACGCTTCTTTACACACTTCATTCACTCATCTGATGGGGGAACAAAACACTGGCTGCTTTTTCTCCCCAAACATAAAACCCCTTTTATGTGGTACTTGGTTAATGTCAGAAATGTGTAACACATTTTTCATTGCCGAGATCATGCAACGGATGTTCCTAGTGGATTGTGTATATGTCTCAACCTCGTCGACACTGGAGTCAGACTCCGTGTCGACATCTGTGTCTGCCATCTGAGGTAACGGGCGTTTTTTGAGCCCCTGATGGCCTTTGAGACGCCTGGGCAGGCGCGGGCTGAGAAGCCGGCTGTCCCACAGCTGTTACGTCATCCAGCCTTTTATGTAAGGAGTTGACATTGTCGATTAATACCTTCCACCTATCCATCCACACTGGTGTCGGCCCCACAGGGGGCGACATCCCATTTATCGGCCTCTGCTCCGCCTCCACGTAACCTTCCTCATCCAAAATGTCGACACAGCCGTACCGACACACCGCACACACACAGGGAATGCTCTGACTGAGGACAGGACCCCACAAAGTACTTTGGGGAGACAGAGAGAGAGTATGCCAGCACACACCAGAGCGCTATATAATGCAGGGATTAACACTATAACTGAGTGTTTTATTTTTCCCCCAATAGCTGCTTGTATACACATATTGCGCCTAAATTTGGTGCCCCCCCCCCTCTCTTTTTAACCCTTTGAACCTGAAAACTACAGGGGAGAGCCTGGGGAGCTGTCTTCCAGCTGCACTGTGAAGAAAAAATGGCGCCAGTGTGCTGAGGGAGATAGCCCCGCCCCTTTTTCGGCGGACTTTTCTCCCGCTTTTTTCATGGATTCTGGCAGGGGTAATTTATCACATATATAGCCCTGGGACTATATATTGTGATGATTTGCCAGCCAAGGTGTTTATATTGCCCTCAGGGCGCCCCCCCCCCCCAGCGCCCTGCACCCATCAGTGACCGGAGTGTGAGGTGTGCATGAGGAGCAATGGCGCACAGCTGCAGTGCTGTGCGCTACCTTGTTGAAGACAGAAGTCTTCTGCCGCCGATTTTCCGGAACACTTCTTGCTTCTGGCTCTGTAAGGGGGCCGGCGGCGCGGCTCCGGGACCGAACATCGAGGTCGGGTCCTGTGGTCGATCCCTCTGGAGCTAATGGTGTCCAGTAGCCTAAGAAGCCCAAGCTACCACCAGTTAGGTAGGTTCGCTTCTTCTCCCCTTAGTCCCTCGCTGCAGTGAGTCTGTTGCCAGCAGATCTCACTGTAAAATAAAAAACCTAAAATATACTTTCTTTCTAGGAGCTCAGGAGGGCCCCTAGTGTGCATCCAGCTCAGCCGGGCACAAGATTCTAACTGAGGTCTGGAGGAGGGTCATAGTGGGAGGAGCCAGTGCACACCAGGTAGTCCTAAAGCTTTCTTTAGTTGTGCCCAGTCTCCTGCGGAGCCGCTATTCCCCATGGTCCTTACGGAGTCCCAGCATCCACTTAGGACGTCAGAGAAATATTATTTGATATGTATGTTTCTGAAACATACAGCAGAAGCGGATTTACCGCTAGGCAACATAGGCGGGCGCTTAGGACGCGGCAGGTCTCCGGGGGCCCACAGACAGGCAGAGGCCCGGGTCAGCTGCCACTGAGGGAAACAGTCAGTGTCCCACTCCGCAGCAAAGCTAAGGCTGCAGTGGGCGGCATTCAGGGTTGGACTGGCCCACAGGGGTACAGGGGAAACCACCGGTGGGCCCTACTGCCTGAGGGCCCACCCTCTCCTCTAGGGATCAGGTTCCAGACTGTGCTGTTACTAATCTAGTACATTATCTAGCATTGGGGACCAACACTTGCAAAATGGTTAGGCAAACCAATGTGGTGGCTGGGCACACCCCCTCTAGAGACTGGCCACACCCCTAAACATGGGCCTCTACCTCTGCATTCCCCCGGTGGGCCCTACATGCCCGAGTCCGACACTGGCGGCATATCCCATGTCATGATAGCGCACACTTCCTGATTTCTATCTGCTGTAACTAGTGACCCCGCTGCCCATGATGCTCCCGGGACTGCGGAGAAGCAGCACTACTAAGGGCGGCGGTGGACTGATGTGTACAACGGTCCGCATCTGGCTGGGGGAGCCGGTCAGTTTTCACCTCATCCCACTTCTGTCTTCCCCGCGGTTAAACACACCAATGAGGTGGAGGACCGGATGAGCTACTCGCGGCCTGGAGTCTGTTAACAGAGGAGGAGCCCGACAGCCTCAGCAGTAGCAGCCTGCGCGGTGTGCGCACCCCCAGCATGCCGAGGAAAAGCCCCATTGTCCATCCTTGTGATGGACACAACATAGGCCCTCATTCCGAGTTGTTCGCTCGCTAGCTGCTTTTAGCAGCAGTGCAAACGCTAAGCCGCCGCCCTCTGGGAGTGTATCTTAGCTTAGCAGAAGTGCGAACGAAAAGGATCGCAGCGCTGCTACAAAAAAAGATTGTGCAGTTTCTGAGTAGCTCGAGACTTACTCCTAGCTTGCGATCACTTCAGACTGTTTAGTTCCTGTTTAGTTCCTGTTTGGACATCACAAACACGTCCTGCGTTCGGCCAGCCACGCCTACGTTTCCCCAGCCACTCCTGCGTTTTTATCCGACACGCCTGCGCTTTTACACACACACCCCAAAAATGGTCAGTTACCACCCAGAAACAACCACTTCCTGTCAATCACTCTGCGGCCAGCAGTGCGACTGAAAAGCGCCGCTAGACCTTGTGTGAAACTGCATCAGCTTTTGTAAAAGTACGTCGCACGTGCGCACTGTGCCCCATACGCATGAGCAGAAGTGCTGCTTTTTTACCTAATCGCTGCGCTGCGAACGAAAGCAGCTAGCGCTCAACTCGGAATGAGAGCCAGTCTTGCCATTGAGGGGGACCTATATATATATATATATATATATATATATATATACACTGCTCAAAAAAATAAAGGGAACACTTAAACAACACAATGTAACTCCAAGTCAATCACACTTCTGTGAAATCAAACTGTCCACTTAGGAAGCAACACTGATTGACAATCAATTTCACATGCTGTTGTGCAAATGGAATAGACAACAGATGGAAATTATAGGCAATTAGCAAGACACCCCCAATAAAGGAGTTGTTCTGCAGGTGGTGATCACAGACCACTTCTCAGCTCCTATGCTTTCTGGCTGATGTTTTGGTCACTTTTGTAAGCTGGCGGTGCTTTCACTCTAGTGGTAGCATGAGACAGAGTCTACAACCCACACAAGTGGCTCAGGTAGTGCAGCTCATCCAGGATGGCACATCAATGCGAGCTGTGGCAAGAAGGTTTGCTGTGTCTGTCAGCGTAGTGTCCAGAGCATGGAGGCGCTACCAGGAGACAGGCCAGTACATCAGGAGACGTGGAGGAGGCCATAGGAGGGCAGCAACCCAGCAGCGGGACCGCTACCTCCGCCTTTGTGCAAGGAGGAACAGGAGGAGCACTGCCAGAGCCCTGCAAAATGACCTCCAGCAAGCCACAAATGTGCATGTGTTTACTCAAACGATCAGAAACAGACTCCATGAGGGTGGTATGAGGGCCCGACGTCCACAGGTGGGGGTTGTGCTTACAGCCCAACACCGTGCAGGACGTTTGGCATTTGCCAGAAAACACCAAGATTGGCAAATTCGCCACTGGCGCCCTGTGCTCTTCACAGATGAAAGCAGGTTCTCACTGAGCACATGTGACAGACGTGACAGAGTCTGTAGACGCCAAGGAGAACGTTCTGCTGCCTGCAACATCCTCCAGCATGACCGGTTTGGAAGTGGGTCAGTAATGGTGTGGGGTGGCATTTCTTTGGGGGGCCGCACAGCCCTCCATGTGCTCGCCAGAGGTAGCCTGACTGCCATTAGGTACCGAGATGAGATCCTCAGACCCCTTGTGAGACCATATGCTGGTGTGGTTGGCCCTGGGTTCCTCCTAATGCAAGACAATGCTAGACCTCATGTGGCTGGAGTGTGTCAGCAGTTCCTGCAAGGCATTGATGCTATGGACTGGCCCGCCCGTTTCCCAGACCTGAATCCAATTGAGCACATCTGGGACATCATGTCTCGCTCCATCCACCAACAGACTGTCCAGGAGTTGGCAGATGCTTTAGTCCAGGTCTGGGAGGAGAACCCTCAGGAGACCATCCGCCACCTCATCAGGAGCATGCCCAGGCGTTGTAGGGAGGTCATACAGGCACGTGGAGGCCACACAGACTACTGAGCCTCATTTTGACTTGTTTTAAGGACATTACATCAAAGTTGGATCAGCCTGTAGTGTATTTTTCCACTTTAATTTTGAGTGTGACTCCAAATCCAGACCTCCATGGGTTAATAAATTTGATTTCCATTGATAACTTTTGTGTGATTTTGTTGTCAGCACATTCAACTATGTAAAGAACAAAGTATTTAATAAGAATATTACATTCATTCAGATCTAGGATGTGTTATTTTAGTGTTCCCTTAATTTTTATGAGCAGTGTGTATATATATATATATATATATATATATATATATATACACATATACATACAGTGGTCGAAGTGGAAATTTTGAGTAGGGGTATAGAAAAGTGAAGATTGTAATTATGAGAGCGCCTTCGGTAAGGGGGTGTGGCCACTGAAAAGGGGGTATGGCCACTGAAAAGGGGGCATGTTCTTAAGTGTAGTTTACCATACCATATACACATTATGCACCACAATAGTAGGACCCCTTATACTATCTAGTACTGGTGCCAGTTACACATTACGCCACACTGAATGAGCCACAATTCCCATGGAATGAGCCAAAATTGACATTACGCCACACAGAATAATCCACAATTCACATTGGGGGTCATTCCGAGTTGTTCGCTCGCAAGCTGCTTTTAGCAGCTTTGCACACGCTAAGCCGCCGCCTACTGGGAGTGAATCTTAGCTTATCAAAATTGCGAACGAAAGATTTGCAATATTGCGAAAAGACTTCTCTGTGCAGTTTCTGAGTAGCTCGAGACTTACTCTGCCAGTGCGATCAGTTCAGTGCTTGATGTTCCTGGTTTGACGTCACAAACACACCCAGCGTTCGCCCAGACACTCCTCCGTTTCTCCAGCCACTCCCGCGTTTTTCCCAGAAACGGTAGCGTTTTTTCGCACACACCCATAAAACGGCCAGTTTCCGCCCAGAAACACCCACTTCCTGTCAATCACATTACGATCACCAGAACGAAGAATAACCCTCGTAATGCCGTGAGTAAAATTCCTAACTGCATAGCAAATTTACTTGGTGCAGTCGCACTGCGGACATTGCGCATGCGCAGTAGCGACTAATCGCTCCGTTGCGAGAAAAAAATAACGAGCGAACAACTCGGAATGACCCCCATTATGCAACACGGTATGATCCACAATTCACATTATGCAACATGGCATGATCCACAGTTCACATTTGCTCGCTGTGTACCAGGCACACTAGATTAGTACTTTTGATGCAAAGGGAATTGTTTTAATGCTTAAACATAATGATGCGTGGCGTGAGACATGTTTTTTGTACTTGGATTAGCACATTAATTGCATACAGAAGCACAGGAAATGCCAGAACCAGTAGTCAGCGCACCCTCACGTTGTCACTTTGTCACATTAGTGATGCGACTAAGACGCATTTTGAGCTGGACCCTATGGCGTGGATAAGTCATGCTAAGTCTCGCTAAACTGAACTACTTGGCGCAATTTCAGTAAATGTGTATGTGGGCACCAGGGCCGTAACTAGGTGTGTGCGGAGGGGCACCGCATATAGGCCCTCATTCCGAGTTTTTCGCTCGTTGCCAAGTTTCGCTATGTTGCGATTAGTCGCTTACTGCGCATTGTCAAAGTCAGAAAAATATCACGCTACACACTGCCATATTTGCACCTCATGCGAGTGCCTGTTGCACGTTCATGAGCCCTGCCGTGCATGCGCATACTCGCCGCTGCGGGCACCCGCAGGCGCGCGGTGTGCGCATTTACGGTAAAGTTTATGTGCGTCTAGCGGGCGACTCGTTCGTTACATATTTTAACTATATAATGTATTTTGTAGATCATGGTCCCCTTGATAGATTCTGAAAGTTTAGTTAAGGTAGCATGTTCATGGACAAAGAGATCCCTCTTTGTTTGATACGAAGGGTCAGACATGGGTCATACAGTGGTGTTTAGTATCCATCGGAAGAGTATTTAATTAGCAATATTCCGGTGTTGGTTTGAAGCAGATTAATCGCTCGTGCGAATAGTTATGGACATAAGAAGTTTATGTACTTTTACTATTATTTGCACTTACTTATCCATGTGGCGGGAAACCTAGTTTCCCACCCACCTGAGCAGTTGGAAATGGTCTCAGCCCACCTGTATGAATCAACCTATGACCTTTTGTTATAATACGAAGACGAATTCCTGTGTCCAATGAACAATGAGATTGTAGGGACCATTGAATTGTATTGTGTGTGGGGCATAAATAGACAAGCCGATCATATCCAGCTCACTCTCTTCAACGGTTCTCATTGCTGATAATCGGGAGCTGGATATCGAGGCGCATGCGATCGTTCCCCTTGTGCGTAAGTTTTTCTCCGCAATCATATTGTCTTTATTGTTATTGTGAGCCATATCTCTCTCTATCTCTCTCTCTCTCCTCCTCTTTCTCCCTCATTTTTCCTTAAACGTAATTGTATTGTATTGTATTTCCTGTGTAGTTATCTGGTTAGTTAGTCTATGTTATATTGTAGTGTATGACTTGTATTGTATTATTCTTTTGCAAGTATAACATTCATATAAGGCGTTAGACCCTAAGCCCGGTATTTGTGTATTTCTTATAGTGTTAAGTATTCTCAGAGCGTCGGTGACGCTCGAACAGCTTTTGAGTTAATAAGGTTACACTGTGTTGCATCTACACTCTATCATTTCACTAAGGTTTTCCTGTATAATACATTGTTCATGGTTTACATATAAAGGTTTAACATTGTGAGCTTCAGCGCCGCTGGTGATCTCCTCGTGGTCCCGAGCGTTCGCTACGCTATAGCGAACCATTACGTTAGTCGGCAGCCAATAGCGTGCCTGTCTGTGATCTCTTGGCCGTGAGCGAACGTGACGCTTGAGCGTCTCGACTACAGCTAAGCGATCGTTATGCAACGTGCGTACCCTTACGGTATTCCATACGTCAATAGCGTACAGTGTTCTTAGACCTCTTAAAGGGTTTTAAGTAAGATAAATATTTAGCTTTATCAATTGGCGGCTGGTCCGTCCTTCACATATCTATACTAGGTAATTTCAGCAGACATTATCCATCAGCAAAGGGCGGGAGGTCATATTCCTCGTAGTGCTGTCTGGATAAGCGTCTGCTTTGCTTAGTAAAGGGTGCTGAGGGAATCCGGAACCGGAGGTAAGAACAACACGCTAGTGTCTTTTAAAACTGTTTATTTCTGTCTTGCGTACGCACACACGCATATCTGCATTTCTTTTATTCGTGTATTTTCATATATCACTCTCCTGTTTGCCATTTTATAATTGATAAACGTGCTAAGAGAGATTTGTCGCTATTTCATAGTTAAAGTGTAAAAGTAATACATTAAGGGATAAAGTGCAAAGCACGCACGCAGCTCTACCTAAAGATACAAGGAGAGATTGGTGTGGTGTTCGGTAGATGATCGAGGATCATCTACATTGATAAATGTGTAAATTGTGTTACGGTGGATATTTGCTTTGCGTACACGTGTCTCTAACAAAGGGTGAGACTCGCGTACGCAACTCAAAGGCCGACGCACACAGCGTATATTACGCAACGGAGCGCCCGGGTACGCCCACGTAACTCAAATCACACACTAGTGTTATTGTAACAGGCGAAAAGGTGGCAACGCGATAAATAGCGCAAGTCTATTTTAGTGTCCGAAATTTAGACTAACAGATCCTTCTCCAAATTTACAACACATCTGGTCTAAAGGAAAGAAAATTTCTGCGCAGAAATAGAAATAGAAACAAAAGTGTACATGTGATGAGTGAGTGTTTTGTATATATAAGTTTATACAATTTTTGAGGTTGAACCACAAGAAGTCGAGTTCTCGCAGGGTACATGCATGTAAGTGACGTACATGGTGGCTAGGGAGGCATCCCTTGTTAAACATAGAATCTGAGCATTAGAGTATAGCAGACCAGGAGGTCACACTGTAGCACAGACCAGGAGGTCCAGAACAGACCAGGAGGTCCAGGTACAGCAGACAAGGAAGTCCGCTATAAATAGAGAAAAGAGCACAACCCAGGGGGTTGGTGCAGAACCCATATAGGCCATTAAAGCTCATGCTGAAGGAATTCGCAGCCGAAATTTTCGATTCCACTGGTCGCTCTGCACATAAGATTAGTTGCTTATGTGCTGAACGATTGTACCGCACGTAATTGTGTGCATTAGTTAAATCTGACCAGTACCATTTGTGTACGAAACGGGTCATAAATACTATTTGTACATTCTGACGTGATTTGTGTAATTTTTTATTTTCTAAAGGGAAGTTCGCTGGTCACTCAGGAATTATCCAACAACCAACAGTTACTGGAAAGGGTTAATGCTCTGCGGATCACACTCACATGTTCCAGTAAACAAAGGTTCATAGGGGCCCTGGGTCGAGTACGCCAGCACTAGGGCAGTGTGTAGGTCGTATTGGTCGGCGTGGGCGAGTGAGTGGGGTACTCGGTAAACCGCCACCGTCAGCCTATCTTGAACATTTTGGTTTTTGTAAGGGTTGGCTGAAGAAAGCAACGCCTACAGGTATGGGGGCCAATTGTTCAGGTAGGGGGCGATCAACCTCGGTTCGGGTTGATTCAGTAAACCGACCAGTCGGGTCGGCAAGGTACGTAATGTGTGAAAAATACGGTTCACACACAGAGGTTTTATGTGATGAATGGGAGAGAATGACGGTACATGACGGGGAGAAGTTCCCAAGAGTAGGCAGCTTTAGCCCAGAAGTGTTACAAAATCTAAGGAGGAGGATATGTCTCATTAAATCAACAAAGAGACGAATCAAACATTATGATTATTTGCAGTTATGGCAACAGGAGGGTGAAATACAGAGAGGATTGGCTCAGGCGGCGGGATCTAACCCTATCAAGAAACTGATAGCCACGGCCCCGCCGCCACCATACATATCAGGAGAGAAATTGGTTGCGGAGAATGACGCACTAGGGTGTAACAAACAAACACTTAGCAACTGTGTAAATGTTAATAAGTTAACCAATGCAAGTATTAACCCGTGCAAGTTGTACCCTGTTTTGAACTTTCCCCAGGAGTGTGATCAAGAGGACGAATCGGCAACAATATCGGCGCTCTCTCTAGCAGCCACCATATCAGAAACTACAGTAGGCACGGCCCAACCCTTAAGATTAGTAACAAAGGCCCCTAGCAGAGGGACAGGTGAGGTCGTATCTACGGGTAAGTACGGCACCATACACTATGCTGAAACCATTTCACCACAGGCTGTAGAATCTACACAGAATGATGTTGCTAGACTTAATCCTGTTAGGGTGATAGCTGTTCCAAATGGGAAAACTGACACCACAGGAGTCACTCCCATTAGGAACATTGCCATGTATAGCCCATTTTCCCGAATGGAATTAAGAACCATAGTGTCTGAATTCCCTGACCCTAGGAAAGACTTAGTTGCTAGCCAGAAATACATCAGAGACCTAGGGAACACTTTAGAGCCCAATAACAAAGACTGGCAGGTATTGCTGAGAGCTTGTTTACCCTCCAATGTCGACTCGGCTCAATTTTTAGCTGACTGTGGATTGGATCAGGATGTACCTCTTACAGATGTGTACAACAAAGACAATGTAAAAAGGATAAGTTTACAGTTAAAGGAGTATTTCCCAGCTGTAGTTAAATGGAACAAAATATTCTCCATTAAACAAAAGGAGTCAGAAACCGCTGCAGAGTATTTTCACAGGGCATTACTAGATATGGCAAAATACACAGGCATAGAGGACATTAAAACAAACATAAACCATCGAGAAGTAGCAGTGTCTGTACTAATGGATGGCTTAAAAGAGGCATTAAAGACAAGGGTACAGACCACGCAACCATGTTGGCGAGGTCTGTCGGTGGCTACTTTGAGAGAGGCAGCTGTTGATCACGATCGGAATATCACCAGACACAGGGAATTACAAGGTGATAAGTTAATGGCCGTAAGTATACAGGCCCTGACCACAAGGCAGCCTTTGTATAAATCACCAAACCCTGTGGGTAAGTCAAATGTGGTAACCTGTTATTCTTGTCATAGAGAGGGACACTTTGCATGAGACTGTAAATCGAGAAACATACAAAAGTCTTATCAACCCCCTAGACAACGACACGACACACGACATTGGGAGCAGGGTCCACAGAAACGGAGTTATGAGCCACATGCAGGGGAAACAAAAAGATACCCCCCGAACAGAGACTGGCAAGCCTCTGGTAGTTCCCATTTAACCCCTTCACAAGTAGTTGCTGCCAGCGGGATTCAGGAAGGTCACCATACCCAATATGGGTGTGGCCATACCTGTAATCTGCAGCCAGTAAAATTGATTGCAAGTCTTGGAAGTGAACCCGAAATTGCAATTAATGTAGCTGGTAAATCATTAAACTTTCTTGTAGATACGGGGGCGGCCAAATCAGTGATAAATTCGACAGTGGGCATGAGAACCACTGGTAAGACAATTCCAGCCATGGGAGTAACGGGAGTAGTTCAGCATTACCCTGTTAGCAAACCAGCCGAGATTACAATAGGGCCTTTACATACCAAGCATTCCTTTTTGCTGGCTGCATCGGCACCGACTAATCTCCTGGGAAGAGACTTATTATGTAAAATGGGGTGCGTCATTTATTGTACTCCTGAAGGTGTATTCTTGGACATACCTGAGAATCACGCTCAGGAAGTGCGAGACATGTTAGACTCCCCATCAAAATTAATGACACATACCATTATGACAAATAAGATTCCATCCCAAATAGAAGAGATGACATCCCAGATACCAGAGTCACTTTGGACTAAAGATGGACAGGACACTGGATTAATGGCAAACGTAGCTCCGGTAGTTGTACAAGTAAAAGATGGTAGGATAGCTCCAAAAATCCCACAGTACCCTCTGAAGCCAGAGGTGGAGTTAGGAGTTTACCCAGTAATAGAGCGCTTGCTACAACAGGGCATTCTGGTAAGAACATCCAGCACTGCCAATAGTCCCATCTTCCCTGTGATAAAGAGTGGGGGGAGGGGTTACAGGCTAGTGCAGGATCTAAGGGGGATTAACAAAATAGTTGAGAGTCAGTTCCCCGTAGTGCCAAATCCAGCTGTCATCCTTATGCAAATCCCTCCCACTGCGAAAGTTTTCACTGTTATTGACCTCTGCTCCGCTTTCTTTTCGGTACCTCTGCACCCTGACAGCCAATATTTGTTTGCATTTTCATACAGAGGAGTCCAATACACATGGACTCGATTACCACAAGGTTTCATAGATAGTCCAAGTATATTTTCTCAGGCTTTGCATGATTGTTTACAGTCTTTCCAACCAGAGAGTGGATCAATATTGATACAGTACGTGGATGATTTACTACTGTGTTCAGATTCATTGGAAGCATCCCTGAAAGATACGAAACAGCTCCTGTTTCATCTTTCAGACACAGGACACAAGGTTTCCAAAGACAAGTTACAATTATGCCAAACTAAAGTAAAATATTTGGGACACTGTCTAACACAAGGACTGAGACACCTGACCGCTAATAGAATTCAAGCAATTAGAGACATGACTCTGCCTCAAACCCAGCAACAGATCAGAACGTTTTTAGGAATGTGTGGGTATTGCCGTAACTGGATCCCAGGATTTTCCATTGTAGCATTACCTTTGCAGGAGATGGTTTCCTCAAACAAGCCCGATCGGATTTCGCACACAGACGAGTCCGAGATGGCATTTGAGAGACTTAAACAGTGCCTAACGCAGGCACCAGCATTAGGTATGCCAGACTATGGGAAACCCTTTGAGCTGTACGGAACAGAAAGTGCTGGTTGCGCGGCAGGCATCCTAACCCAAAAGCACGGTGATACCAGCAGGCCGGTAGCATACTACAGCGCTCAGCTAGATACGGTAGTGCGATCCCTCCCCACATGCTTGCGAAGCGTTGCTGCGATAGCATTGCTAGTAACGAAAAGCGAAGATGTAGTGCTAGGTCACAACCTCACAATTCATACACCACATGCAGTGTCAGCCTTGC
Source organism: Pseudophryne corroboree (assembly GCF_028390025.1). Classification (NCBI taxonomy): domain Eukaryota; kingdom Metazoa; phylum Chordata; class Amphibia; order Anura; family Myobatrachidae; genus Pseudophryne; species Pseudophryne corroboree. The sequence continues at coordinate 200,752,625 of NC_086449.1, forward strand.
TAAATTCTGCCCAAACCAGGCACGTCTCATCAGCGCGGTTTACAAGATGGGAATTGGCACTAATGGCCCCCGTAAACATCACCATAAGGAGATGCAGTGCATTAAATCCTGCAACATATCTCCCAGGTGTGCCTGGACAGGCACATAGGGTGGAGGATGAGAGTGGTGGGGAAGGAGGATTTAATACAAAGGAGGACACACATGATTGTATGGAATATTTGACCCAAAATTTCACCGCAAGGCCTGACATCAGTGACAACCCACTGGAAGATGTAGATCTTACCTTCTACACGGATGGTAGTTGTCACAGACAGTCAGACTCGGGAGACTTGTGTACTGGATACGCAGTCGTAGATGACCAAGGCACCATAGAAGCTGAACCACTAGGCCCACCTCACTCAGCCCAGGTTGCTGAACTGGTCGCCCTAACCAGAGCATGTGAATTGGCTAAGGGCAAATCAGCCAATATCTACACCGATTCTAGATACGCCTTCGGGGTAGTCCATGATTTCGGAGCCCTATGGCGCCTCAGAAACTTCATGACGGCAGCTGGTACACCGGTAGCGCATGCAGCTCACATCAAAAGGCTTCTAACAGCGATACAGGAACCCGACAGAGTGGCTGTTATCAAGTGTAAAGCACACACATATAGCCAGAACCCAGTATCACTTGGTAACAGCCGAGCAGACGAAGCAGCTAAGTTAGCAGCTGGTACCCCCAGACAAACAGACACCACACAATTGATGGTATTTAATACCATCAACACACAGAAGTTGTGTGAAATGCAAAATTTGTGTTCCACACAGGAAAAGGCTGTCTGGAAGGCAAAGGGATATGGCCAGGAGTCCTCAGGACTCTGGACGGATGGACAAGGTAAACCAGTGGCCCCCAGAGCATATCTTCCATGTTTAGCTGAGGCAGCACACGGGCTGACTCATCTGGGCAAGGAGGGAATGTGCAAGTTGGTAAGAGCATATTGGTGCGCCCCAGGATTTTCATCTCATGCGAGTAAGAGAGCAATGTCATGCCTTACCTGCTTGAGAAAGAATATCGGAAAGGCAATACCAACAGAACCATCTCATATCCCACCTACAGGCGGCCCTTTTCAGGTAATACAGATTGACTTTATTCAATTACCCCCTTGTCGAAATTTGAAATATGTACTTGTTTGTATAGATGTATTCTCAAATTGGGTCGAAGCATTTCCTGCGGCCACAAATACCGCTATGTTCACTGCTAAGAAAATTGTGCAGGAATTTGTATGTAGATATGGTACCCCTAGAATAATCGAAAGTGATAGGGGTACCCATTTTACAGGTGATGTCTTTCAAGGAATGTGTAAGTTGATGGGAATTGATAGCAAGCTGCACACTCCATACCGTCCACAGGCGAGTGCGAAGGTGGAAAGAGTGAACAGCACTATTAAAAATAAACTGAGCAAAGTTATGGCAGAAACAGGATTGACATGGCCAGAAGCTTTACCCATTGTACTGTACAGCATCAGAACCACTCCCAGGTCCCCTCTTAATCTGTCTCCCTTTGAAATCTTGTTTGGTCGACAACCGCATGTTATGATTAACCCTCAGGATGATTTGAAGTGTAACAATGAAGTGACTGTAAAGTACCTGGTTAACATGAGTAGACAGCTAAGGAATCAAAATGATAATTTGAAGTTAGTGATTCCTGATTTACCAGATAGTAATTGTCATGACATTGAACCTGGGGATTATGTAATGATACCGAATTTTCTACGCTCAGGTTGCCTTATTGACAGATGGGAAGGACCATACCAAGTCTTATTGACTAGCACTACAGCATTGAAGGTTGCCGAGAGTGACAATGTCTATAATATTTGTCCTATTAAAAACACGTTAAAGGTTAAAGAACACAGTACGCAATTGGCGCAAAAAGTACCGCAAGGGTACGCCCTTAACTATACCTTAAGGAATGTACTTATACTGTAAACATTTGTGCAGTGACAATGTGTAGATGTAATGCAGTGTAACCTTGTTAGCTTAAAAGCTGTATGAGCGACTATGACGCTCTGAGAACCTTTATGCATTTATAATAATCAATCAAATACCGGTCTAAGGTTCTAACGCCTTTAGTGAGAGAATGAACGTTCAAAAAGAATAATACAATACAAGCTATACACTACCAAAATAACATAGAATATCTAACCAAGTTACTACACATAAAATACAATAAAGACACAATTACTTTTAAAAGGGGAAGGAGAGAGAGGGGGAGAGAGAATGGCTAACAATAACAATAAGACAATATGGTTGCAGAGAAGCTTACACATGTGAGGAACAATCGCTGCGCAGTTAGTCAATGCTGAGAATCTTTGTGGAGAAAATACTTGAGCTTACCCATACTGGCTGTCCCTATATACACAACCCTACAATACCGCATGGGACAGAAGCTAGACTCCATTTTGGGAAAACTCCCATGATTCCAAAGACTGCACCACATGGTTGAAAGGGGGAGGGGAAAACACCCAGCAGCAGCCATTTTACACAAACCAACTAATCTTATTCCACATTCCAATCCAACTTCCTAGAACCATCTTATTCAATTTCACATTCCAAACAAACTCAGTATCTCAATAACCAGAGCATATGGTATGCTGGCTATGCGATATGAATCATCACAAGACCAGATCACAATGTAACCACACATATCAGCCTGCCATTGCTACAAAATCCATATTCACAAGTAACTGCATGGCGGTATTCATGATTGACAAGATATATTATAACAAACAAGCACAATCTATTTTAAATCACCATAGGCAAACAAATACCACAAATGCTATGCTACAGGTTGCCTAATGTCCCAGCTACCATCACAGATTCACAGATCTATCACACAAACAAGTTACAATATCCTATTTAAACTAGAGATGAGCGGGTTCGGTTTCTTTGAATCCGAACCCGCACGAACTTCACTTTTTTTTTCACGGGTCCGAGCGACTCGGATCTTCCCGCCTTGCTCGGTTAACCCGAGCGCGCCCGAACGTCATCATGACGCTGTCGGATTCTCGCGAGACTCGGATTCTATATAAGGAGCCGCGCGTCGCCGCCATTTTCACACGTGCATTGAGATTGATAGGGAGAGGACGTGGCTGGCGTCCTCTCCATTAGAATAGATTAGAAGAGAGAGAGAGAGAGAGAGATTGTGCAGACAGAGTTTACCACAGTGACCAGTGCAGTTGTTGTTAAGTTAACTTTTATTTAATATATCCGTTCTCTGCTATATCCGTTCTCTGCCTGAAAAAAACGATACACAGCAGTCACACAGTGTGACTCAGTCTGTGTGCACTCAGCTCAGCCCAGTGTGCTGCACATCAATGTATAAAAGCTTATAATAATTGTGGGGGAGACTGGGGAGCACTGCAGGTTGTTATAGCAGGAGCCAGGAGTACATAATATTATATTAATTTAAAATTAAACAGTGCACACTTTTGCTGCAGGAGTGCCACTGCCAGTGTGACTAGTGGTGACCAGTGCCTGACCACCAGTATAGTAGTATATTGTTGTATACTATCTCTTTATCAACCAGTCTATATTAGCAGCAGACACAGTACAGTGCGGTAGTTCACGGCTGTGGCTACCTCTGTGTCGGCAGTCGGCACTCGGCAGGCAGTCCGTCCATCCATAATTGTATAATTATATACCACCTAACCGTGGTATTTTTTTTTCTTTCTTTATACCGTCGTCATAGTCATACTAGTTGTTACGAGTATACTACTATCTCTTTATCAACCAGTGTACAGTGCGGTAGTTCACGGCTGTGGCTACCTCTGTGTCGGCAGTCGGCAGGCAGTCCGTCCATCCATAATTGTATTATAATATATACCACCTAACCGTGGTTTTTTTTTCATTCTTTATACCGTCATAGTGTCATACTAGTTGTTACGAGTATACTACTATCTCTTTATCAACCAGTGTACAGTGCGGTAGTTCACGGCTGTGGCTACCTCTGTGTCGGCAGTCGGCAGGCAGTCCGTCCATCCATAATTGTATTATAATATATACCACCTAACCGTGGTTTTTTTTTCATTCTTTATACCGTCATAGTCAGTCATACTAGTTGTTACGAGTATACTACTATCTCTTTATCAACCAGTGTACAGTGCGGTAGTTCACGGCTGTGGCTACCTCTGTGTCGGCACTCGGCAGGCAGTCCGTCCATCCATAATTGTATTATAATATATACCACCTAACCGTGGTTTTTTTTTCATTCTTTATACCGTCATAGTGTCATACTAGTTGTTACGAGTATACTACTATCTCTTTATCAACCAGTGTACAGTGCGGTAGTTCACGGCTGTGGCTACCTCTGTGTCGGCAGTCGGCAGGCAGTCCGTCCATCCATAATTGTATTATAATATATACCACCTAACCGTGGTTTTTTTTTCATTCTTTATACCGTCATAGTGTCATACTAGTTGTTACGAGTATACTACTATCTCTTTATCAACCAGTGTACAGTGCGGTAGTTCACGGCTGTGGCTACCTCTGTGTCGGAACTCGGCAGGCAGTCCGTCCATCCATAATTGTATTATTATAATATATACCACCTAACCGTGGTTTTTTTTTCATTCTTTATACCGTCATAGTGTCATACTAGTTGTTACGAGTATACTACTATCTCTTTATCAACCAGTGTACAGTGCGGTAGTTCACGGCTGTGGCTACCTCTGTGTCGGCAGTCGGCAGGCAGTCCGTCCATCCATAATTGTATTATAATATATACCACCTAACCGTGGTTTTTTTTTCATTCTTTATACCGTCATAGTCAGTCATACTAGTTGTTACGAGTATACTACTATCTCTTTATCAACCAGTGTACAGTGCGGTAGTTCACGGCTGTGGCTACCTCTGTGTCGGAACTCGGCAGGCAGTCCGTCCATCCATAATTGTATTACAATATATACCACCTAACCGTGGTTTTTTTTTCATTCTTTATACCGTCATAGTCAGTCATACTAGTTGTTACGAGTATACTACTATCTCTTTATCAACCAGTGTACAGTGCGGTAGTTCACGGCTGTGGCTACCTCTGTGTCGGAACTCGGCAGGCAGTCCGTCCATCCATAATTGTATTATTATAATATATACCACCTAACCGTGGTTTTTTTTTCATTCTTTATACCGTCATAGTGTCATACTAGTTGTTACGAGTATACTACTATCTCTTTATCAACCAGTGTACAGTGCGGTAGTTCACGGCTGTGGCTACCTCTGTGTCGGCAGTCGGCAGGCAGTCCGTCCATCCATAATTGTATTATAATATATACCACCTAACCGTGGTTTTTTTTTCATTCTTTATACCGTCATAGTCAGTCATACTAGTTGTTACGAGTATACTACTATCTCTTTATCAACCAGTGTACAGTGCGGTAGTTCACGGCTGTGGCTACCTCTGTGTCGGCACTCGGCAGGCAGTCCGTCCAACCATAATTGTATTATAATATATACCACCTAACCGTGGTTTTTTTTTCATTCTTTATACCGTCGTCATACTAGTTGTTACGAGTATACTACTATCTCTTTATCAACCAGTGTACAGTGCGGTAGTTCACGGCTGTGGCTACCTCTGTGTCGGCACTCGGCAGGCAGTCCAGAATTGTATTATATACCACCTAACCGTGGTTTTTTTATACCACCTAACCGTGGCAGTCCGTCCATAATTGTATACTAGTATCCAATCCATCCATCTCCATTGTTTACCTGAGGTGCCTTTTAGTTCTGCCTATAAAATATGGAGAACAAAAAAGTTGAGGTTCCAAAATTAGGGAAAGATCAAGATCCACTTCCACCTCGTGCTGAAGCTGCTGCCACTAGTCATGGCCGAGACGATGAAATGCCAGCAACGTCGTCTGCCAAGGCCAATGCCCAATGTCATAGTACAGAGCATGTCAAATCCAAAACACCAAATATCAGAAAAAAAAGGACTCCAAAACCTAAAATAAAATTGTCGGAGGAGAAGCGTAAACTTGCCAATATGCCATTTACCACACGGAGTGGCAAGGAACGGCTGAGGCCCTGGCCTATGTTCATGGCTAGTGGTTCAGCTTCACATGAGGATGGAAGCACTCAGCCTCTCGCTAGAAAACTGAAAAGACTCAAGCTGGCAAAAGCACCGCAAAGAACTGTGCGTTCTTTGAAATCCCAAATCCACAAGGAGAGTCCAATTGTGTCGTTTGCGATGCCTGACCTTCCCAACACTGGACGTGAAGAGCATGCGCCTTCCACTATTTGCATGCCCCCTGCAAGTGCTGGAAGGAGCACCCGCAGTCCAGTTCCTGATAGTCAGATTGAAGATGTCAGTGTTGAAGTACACCAGGATGAGGAGGATATGGGTGTTGCTGGCGCTGGGGAGGAAATTGACCAGGAGGATTCTGATGGTGAGGTGGTTTGTTTAAGTCAGGCACCCGGGGAGACACCTGTTGTCCGTGGGAGGAATATGGCCGTTGACATGCCAGGTGAAAATACCAAAAAAATCAGCTCTTCGGTGTGGAGGTATTTCACCAGAAATGCGGACAACATTTGTCAAGCCGTGTGTTGCCTTTGTCAAGCTGTAATAAGTAGGGGTAAGGACGTTAACCACCTCGGAACATCCTCCCTTATACGTCACCTGCAGCGCATTCATAATAAGTCAGTGACAAGTTCAAAAACTTTGGGTGACAGCGGAAGCAGTCCACTGACCAGTAAATCCCTTCCTCTTGTAACCAAGCTCACGCAAACCACCCCACCACCAACTCCCTCAGTGTCAATTTCCTCCTTCCCCAGGAATGCCAATAGTCCTGCAGGCCATGTCACTGGCAATTCTGACGAGTCCTCTCCTGCCTGGGATTCCTCCGATGCATCCTTGCGTGTAACGCCTACTGCTGCTGGCGCTGCTGTTGTTGCTGCTGGGAGTCGATGGTCATCCCAGAGGGGAAGTCGGAAGACCACTTGTACTACTTCCAGTAAGCAATTGACTGTCCAACAGTCCTTTGCGAGGAAGATGAAATATCACAGCAGTCATCCTGCTGCAAAGCGGATAACTGAGGCCTTGGCATCCTGGGTGGTGAGAAACGTGGTTCCGGTATCCATCATTACTGCAGAGCCAACTAGAGACTTGTTGGAGGTACTGTGTCCCCGGTACCAAATACCATCTAGGTTCCATTTCTCTAGGCAGGCGATACCGAAAATGTACACAGACCTCAGAAAAAGAGTCACCAGTGTCCTAAAAAATGCAGCTGTACCCAATGTCCACTTAACCACGGACATGTGGACAAGTGGAGCAGGGCAGGGTCAGGACTATATGACTGTGACAGCCCACTGGGTAGATGTATGGACTCCCGCCGCAAGAACAGCAGCGGCGGCACCAGTAGCAGCATCTCGCAAACGCCAACTCTTTCCTAGGCAGGCTACGCTTTGTATCACCGCTTTCCAGAATACGCACACAGCTGAAAACCTCTTACGGCAACTGAGGAAGATCATCGCGGAATGGCTTACCCCAATTGGACTCTCCTGTGGATTTGTGGCATCGGACAACGCCAGCAATATTGTGTGTGCATTAAATATGGGCAAATTCCAGCACGACCCATGTTTTGCACATACCTTGAATTTGGTGGTGCAGAATTTTTTTAAAAACGACAGGGGCGTGCAAGAGAGCCTGTCGGTGGCCAGAAAAATTGCGGGACACTTTCGGCGTACAGGCACCACGTACAGAAGACTGGAGCACCACCAAAAACTACTGAACCTGCCCTGCCATCATCTGAAGCAAGAAGTGGTAACGAGGTGGAATTCAACCCTCTATATGCTTCAGAGGTTGGAGGAGCAGCAAAAGGCCATTCAAGCCTATACAATTGAGCACGATATAGGAGATGGAATGCACCTGTCTCAAGTGCAGTGGAGAATGATTTCAACGTTGTGCAAGGTTCTGATGCCCTTTGAACTTGCCACACGTGAAGTCAGTTCAGACACTGCCAGCCTGAGTCAGGTCATTCCCCTCATCAGGCTTTTGCAGAAGAAGCTGGAGGCATTGAAGAAGGAGCTAACACGGAGCGATTCCGCTAGGCATGTGGGACTTGTGGATGCAGCCCTTAATTCGCTTAACAAGGATTCACGGGTGGTCAATCTGTTGAAATCAGAGCACTACATTTTGGCCACCGTGCTCGATCCTAGATTTAAAGCCTACCTTGGATCTCTCTTTCCGGCAGACACAGGTCTGCTGGGGTTGAAAGACCTGCTGGTGACAAAATTGTCAAGTCAAGCGGAACGCGACCTGTCAACATCTCCTCCTTCACATTCTCCCGCAACTGGGGGTGCGAGGAAAAGGCTCAGAATTCCGAGCCCACCCGCTGGCGGTGATGCAGGGCAGTCTGGAGCGACTGCTGATGCTGACATCTGGTCCGGACTGAAGGACCTGACAACGATTACGGACATGTCGTCTACTGTCACTGCATATGATTCTCTCAACATTGATAGAATGGTGGAGGATTATATGAGTGACCGCATCCAAGTAGGCACGTCACACAGTCCGTACTTATACTGGCAGGAAAAAGAGGCAATTTGGAGGCCCTTGCACAAACTGGCTTTATTCTACCTAAGTTGCCCTCCCACAAGTGTGTACTCCGAAAGAGTGTTTAGTGCCGCCGCTCACCTTGTCAGCAATCGGCGTACGAGGTTACATCCAGAAAATGTGGAGAAGATGATGTTCATTAAAATGAATTATAATCAATTCCTCCGCGGAGACATTGACCAGCAGCAATTGCCTCCACAAAGTACACAGGGAGCTGAGATGGTGGATTCCAGTGGGGACGAATTGATAATCTGTGAGGAGGGGGATGTACACGGTGATATATCGGAGGGTGAAGATGAGGTGGACATCTTGCCTCTGTAGAGCCAGTTTGTGCAAGGAGAGATTAATTGCTTCTTTTTTGGGGGGGGGTCCAAACCAACCCGTCATATCAGTCACAGTCGTGTGGCAGACCCTGTCACTGAAATGATGGGTTGGTTAAAGTGTGCATGTCCTGTTTTGTTTATACAACATAAGGGTGGGTGGGAGGGCCCAAGGATAATTCCATCTTGCACCTCTTTTTTCTTTTCTTTTTCTTTGCATCATGTGCTGATTGGGGAGGGTTTTTTGGAAGGGACATCCTGCGTGACACTGCAGTGCCACTCCTAGATGGGCCCGGTGTTTGTGTCGGCCACTAGGGTCGCTAATCTTACTCACACAGCTACCTCATTGCGCCTCTTTTTTTCTTTGCGTCATGTGCTGTTTGGGGAGGGTTTTTTGGAAGGGACATCCTGCGTGACACTGCAGTGCCACTCCTAGATGTGCCCGGTGTTTGTGTCGGCCACTAGGGTCGCTAATCTTACTCACACAGTCAGCTACCTCATTGCGCCTCTTTTTTTCTTTGCGTCATGTGCTGTTTGGGGAGGGTTTTTTGGAAGGGCCATCCTGCGTGACACTGCAGTGCCACTCCTAGATGGGCCCGGTGTTTGTGTCGGCCACTAGGGTCGCTAATCTTACTCACACAGCTACCTCATTGCGCCTCTTTTTTTCTTTGCGTCATGTGCTGTTTGGGGAGGGTTTTTTGGAAGGGACATCCTGCGTGACACTGCAGTGCCACTCCTAGATGGGCCCGGTGTTTGTGTCGGCCACTAGGGTCGCTTATCTTACTCACACAGCGACCTCGGTGCAAATTTTAGGACTAAAAATAATATTGTGAGGTGTGAGGTATTCAGAATAGACTGAAAATGAGTGTAAATTATGGTTTTTGAGGTTAATAATACTTTGGGATCAAAATGACCCCCAAATTCTATGATTTAAGCTGTTTTTTAGTGTTTTTGGAAAAAAACACCCGAATCCAAAACACACCCGAATCCGACAAAAATAATTCGGTGAGGTTTTGCCAAAACGCGTTCGAACCCAAAACACGGCCGCGGAACCGAACCCAAAACCAAAACACAAAACCCGAAAAATTTCAGGCGCTCATCTCTAATTTAAACCAGCACCATTGACCTTAAAGCAATCTGTCTATATTTCCTTATCTAGCCATGTGAATTCTATACTTAGCCTTCCGCTTGGAGGTCAGTCCTAGGGATGAAGCAGCCATGCTGCTGGGTGCCAGGTAGCTGTGTGAGTGAGTGAGCCCTGTGATTTCCAGTGGATAATATCATACCTGCATTCCAGCTGTGGGGGTGTGTCAACCACAGGAAGTGTGTCTTTCACAGTATGTGGGCTGTCTTGTATCAGTGGCCTTGGTTATGCAAAACAATGGGTGATGACTAACACATTCCTGTCTTGTGGGAAGCTATTGTTTGGCGAATACAAAACAAAACCCTGTCTCTGGGTTTTGTTCGATATTCATGATGTCCACTTTCAGTTGAGACAATGACATCTCAGCAATCATTCTTCTGGAGACAAATCCAGCCCCATTTCGTAAACACAGGTGTTGGCCCTCCTCATTGAGTCTCAAAGCTCAGTGTAATTAAAGGCTATTGTACTCCGTCTGCGGGAAAGATACTGATTTGGAATACAATTAATCTTCAATTACTATTCCTGTGCTTAACTATGCATATGAACATGTGAAGCCCTCCCAACATGCAAGCTATTGTTTGGGGAATCTCTAAGGTCAAAGAGCCATCTTTAATATACCATACTTTGCTGAACTCAGGGGAATATTAACTTATAAAATACATTATTTTGATTTAAATATGCCGCGTGCACACACACATGAAGTGCATATATGGCAACGTGCAGCGTGATATTTTTCTGACTTTGACAAGAGAGAGACTTGGGTTCATTCGTCCCACTGTAAGAAGGTTGCTGATCCAGAGAGGTTCCGTGATAAGGAACAGACGGTAGAGGAAGTTGTATCACTGGAGTGTCTGTTCCAGGAGGACTGAGGCGGCACCTGAGCATCGGAAAATCATAAGATCAAAAGCAGTTGTCGATTCCCTGTTCCCTTTTATTGTTTTTCTCCACTTCCCATCCCCTCTCCCTCAAATTATTTTTCCCCCCTTCTCATTCTTCTCTGTTTCCTCCTATAAGATGGACTTGCCCCAAGAGACTGTGATCCGGATTTTCCTGTTGACCATGATGTTGACCAGAGCAGTCTGTTCCGGCGAGAGTACCATGGAGGTCGAGAGAGGTTCTGGAATGGGTTCTGATGACAAAGATGGAGGCGTAGATTTCCAAGAACAACTTAACCAACAAGTAAAGGCGAGTATCAGAAAACGATCCGATAGCATTGACAATAGAAGGAATTGTGAAGGATTGTTAGCTGAAGAAAACTGTATCTGTAGGCTCTGTGACAATGTAGTTGAGGATAGGTGCATTAAGAAATGCCAATCCAGTTTTAATATCCACATGGACCGGCATCCATTGAGTGACTATCACTCCTTAGTGGGTAGTGTGTTAAATCAAACAGATTGTTGGGTATGCTCTCAAGTACCTCAAGGTCATAGCAAATCAGGACTAGTACCATTTCCTTTAACGGTAGGGGAGGTACTTGAGCTAAAGGGTGGGAGACCGGTGGACAGGAGGTTTAATATCTCCAGTCCTCCTAGTTTGAAGCTCCACCAATATCATGTGGATAGATTCCTAATATGTTTTAACATTACCAATCCCCGAAAGCCGGGAAATTGGGAAGTGTCATGGAGTAACCAAACCATGACCTTTTCATATAGAGCAGATAGAATGCCTACAGATACAGAGCTTATACGCCACATAGCCAGTAGAGAAAAATCTTTCCGATATAGGTATACCCTAGGAAGTAGGATTACGAGAGTTGGAGAGGTATCACCAGGATACTGTGCACATATCGTACAAACTGATACGTGTACTAGACAGATGGGAGAATTAGGGGTAGGAGATTTCACATGGAGGATGTGTAATATGGTTATGTCCTACTCCGTCCCATATGTTCTCCCCGATGATGCATATTTCATATGCGGGAGGAAGGCGTATAAGTGGCTTGCCCCAAACTCTGAAGGATTGTGTTATATTGGAAAAGTACTGCCTGAGGTAATGACTGTATCACATGCCAAAATGAAAGATATACACCGTGGTGCCCAAGCTCCTTATACTCACACCCACTACGAGCACGTAGTTAAAAGGCAACTGACAGAAAGGACAGAGCATTCGGCCTCTGACATGATCCATGAATCCACCGGGATTCAGGTCCTACTTGCGTTAGATTTCACTCGCACCGCTAGAGGAGTGCTGAACTATAGATATATCTCTGCGCTTGCAAATTTGTTAGACAATATCACAGAAATGTATGATGACACGTTTAGGTATACTGGAAGAGAACTTCAAGCTTATAAAACAGAACTGGTTCAGCATAGAATGGTTCTTAATTATCCCACGGCAGTAACAGGTGGATATTGTGTCACACTGGCAATGCAGTACGGCGTAAAATGCTGCACTTATATTACGAATAGCACCGAGGACCCGGTCGAGGTCATAGACCAAAAGATGGACGACATTCTCCAATTAAAGTGGGAATTTCGCAGGAGACACAATCTCACCCTTGCTGCTGTGGGTAATGAGCTGACTGGTTGGGTGTCATGGTTGAACCCGCGAAATTGGTTCTCTGGTTTAGGAGAATGGGCTCAAGGAGTCATAATGGATGTAGGGAAGTTTCTCCTATGTATCTTGGGTGTTGTCATAACGATTGGCTTGATATTTAGATGCGGTCAGGCTTTAACGAAGTGCAAACGTAGTACCAGGGTAATGAGTCTAAGGAGTGAGGAAATTGTAATTCCAATGGATTTGATTTATGACCCAACTGTAGAAACAATGATGTGATGAAAATGCGATTATACGGTCCGTTTCTTTCACCTGTTTTTCCGGTTTTTCCAAGGTAAAAAGACCCACTTTTGACGAGGAATTTGATGATCCTGTATACAGACAACTGATGGATTAAAGAAGAAGTTTTGACAACCTTATACACAGATATTTGATGAACTATGCCATAGACCCCCAGTTTCCCTAGAAATTTTAAAATTACGCTAGCCCAACACTTTTGTAAGTCTATGGACATTGACAAAGCTTTTTGCCCACACCTTTTGGCAAAAGCCCAAAGAAGACTGCATTCAACAGACACCGAACAAGACCTCAACCGACAAATGTTCATTAACCTGACATAGAATACCACTGCATTTACCATAAGTGTTCTTTATCTTCATCTCTACAACCTTCAGGTAATGACACACATAGTCGATAGGGAATACAGGCACAGATATCAGCAATCACATATTCCCCCATTCATGTATCATCAACTAAAATGTGCTCCCCCATTTTGTTGCAACCAAAATCCGAAAAGAGCTCGGTAAAGTTTGACAGCCCATCCACAGACCCGTACCGCGGGATAAGAAGGAATTCAAATGTATACTTCGCAATACCTCGAAGCTTGATTTAAAACACGTACGGCACGATGATACATGACCCCCCAAACATGGGCCCTCATTCCGAGTTGATCGGTCGCAAGGCGAATTTAGCAGAGTTACACACGCTAAGCCGCCGCCTACTGGGAGTGAATCTTAGCTTCTTAAAATTGCGACCGATGTATTCGCAATAATGCGATTACTAACTACTTAGCAGTTTCAGAGTAGCTCCAGACTTACTCTGCCTGTGCGATCATTTCAGTGCTTGTCGTTCCTGTTTGACGTCACAAACACACCCAGCGTTCGCCCAGGCACTCCCACCGTTTCTCCGGCCACTCCTGCGTTTTTTCCGGAAACGGTAGCGTTTTCAGCCACACGCCCCTGAAACGCCGTGTTTCCGCCCAGTAACACCCATTTCCTGTCAATCACATTACGTTCGCCGGAGCGAAGAAAAAGCCGTGAGTAAAAATACTTTCTTCATAGTAAAGTTACTTGGCGCAGTCGCAGTGCGAACATTGCGCATGCGTACTAAGCGGATTTTCACTGCGATGCGATGAAAAATACCGAGCGAACAACTCGGAATGAGGGCCATGGATTCATACACACATGCTTCTGCTATCTCACTAGGTCATACCCTTTTCACACCTTCTTCTCTCCTCCCTTACCCAACCATGGAAATGTATTTACACCTGACATATATTTTTCTCGTTTTGAAATGTTTTAGGAAGTGGCAGTTATTGTTGACTGCCAAAGGGTGGACTGTCAAAGTCAGAAAAATATCACGCTACACACTGCCATATTTGCACCTCATGCGAGTGCCTGTTGCACGTTCATGAGCCCTGCCGTGCGTGCGCATACTCGCCGCTGCGGGCACCCGCAGGCGCGCGGTGTGCGCATTTACGGTAAAGTTTATGTGCGTCTAGCGGGCGACTCGTTCGTTACATATTTTAACTATATAATGTATTTTGTAGATCATGGTCCCCTTGATAGATTCTGAAAGTTTAGTTAAGGTAGCATGTTCATGGACAAAGAGATCCCTCTTTGTTTGATACGAAGGGTCAGACATGGGTCATACAGTGGTGTTTAGTATCCATCGGAAGAGTATTTAATTAGCAATATTCCGGTGTTGGTTTGAAGCAGATTAATCGCTCGTGCGAATAGTTATGGACATAAAAAGTTTATGTACTTTTACTATTATTTGCACTTACTTATCCATGCGGCGGGAAACCTATTTTCCCACCCACCTGAGCAGTTGGAAATGGTCTCAGCCCACCTGTATGAATCAACCTATGACCTTTTGTTATAATACGAAGACGAATTCCTGTGTCCAATGAACAATGAGATTGTAGGGACCATTGAATTGTATTGTGTGTGGGGCATAAATAGACAAGCCGATCATATCCAGCTCACTCTCTTCAACGGTTCTCATTGCTGATAATCGGGAGCTGGATATCGAGGCGCATGCGATCGTTCCCCTTGTGCATAAGTTTTTCTCCGCAATCATATTGTCTTTATTGTTATTGTGAGCCATATCTCTCTCTATCTCTCTCTCTCTCTCTCTCTCTCCTCCTCTTTCTCCCTCATTTTTCCTTAAACGTAATTGTATTGTATTGTATTTCCTGTGTAGTTATCTGGTTAGTTAGTCTATGTTATATTGTAGTGTATGACTTGTATTGTATTATTCTTTTGCAAGTATAACATTCATATAAGGCGTTAGACCCTAAGCCCGGTATTTGTGTATTTCTTATAGTGTTAAGTATTCTCAGAGCGTCGGTGACGCTCGAACAGCTTTTGAGTTAATAAGGTTACACTGTGTTGCATCTACACTCTATCATTTCACTAAGGTTTTCCTGTATAATACATTGTTCATGGTTTACATATAAAGGTTTAACATTGTGAACTTCAGCGCCGCTGGTGATCTCCTCGTGGTCCCGAGCGTTCGCTACGCTATAGCGAACCATTACGTTAGTCGGCAGCCAATAGCGTGCCTGTCTGTGATCTCTTGGCCGTGAGCGAACGTGACGCTTGAGCGTCTCGACTACGGCTAAGCGATCGTTACGCAACGTGCGTACCCTTACGGTATTCCATACGTCAATAGCGTACAGTGTTCTTAGACCTCTTAAAGGGTTTTAAGTAAGATAAATATTTAGCTTTATCAGCATGCGCAAGGTTCGCAGAGCGCATGCGCTTAGTTATTTTCTTATTTTACTCAAAAGTTAGGTATTTTACTCATGGCATAATGAGGATTTTTTATCGTTCTGGTGATCGGAGTGTGATTGGCAGGAAGTGGGTGTTTCTCGGTGGAAACTGGCCGTTTTATGGGTGTGTGCGGAAAAACGCTGCCGTTTCTGGGAAAAACGCGGGAGTGGCTGGAGAAACGGGGGAGTGTCTGGGCGAACGCTGGGTGTGTTTGTGACGTCAAACCAGGAACAAAACTGACTGAACTGATCGCAGTGGCAGAGTATGTCCCGAGCTACTCAGAAACTGCAAAGAAATTTCTATTCGCAATTATGCGAATCTTTCGTTCGCAATTCTGCTAAGCTAAGATACACTCCCAGAGGGCGGCGGCTTAGCGTGTGCAATGCTGCTAAAAGCAGCTAGCGAGCGAGCAACTCGGAATGAGCGCCATAGTGCAGCAAGGTAGGGGGCGCTATTGGCTGCACTTGTCAATTAACTGTTTTAATTACTTTCACTTGCAGCTTCCCCCCTTTTTTGAAACCCAGCATCTTCTGACCGTCCCTGTCTCCTACCCCCACCCCTTTTGTCGCTAATAACTATACAGCAGGGGTGTTAAACTTGCAGCCCATGGGCTGCATGCGGCCCCTACCGCATCCTTTTGCGGCCCCTGGCCAGGGATCCTTATGTGGTTCATTGGCAGGAAATTGAGCCAGAACGCTGACCAGGTTAGAGGTGTCCATCCGGCTCTGGCCCCTGTCCCGGGATGTAGCCCACCTCGTCCGAACTCCGTAGTATGGCCAGGTGCCGGCTCAGCAGCCGCCACTCCCCAGCAGCAGCAGCAGCACCGCGGGCAGGAATGGGCTCCGGACATCAGCTGAGAGGGAGGATGGGAGTGGGCTGGAGCAGGGGCAGCAGACTGAGGCTGAGGAGGAGGCTCCCGGCACAGGCCAGCAGCATGGCCCCAGCACACATAGCACGGCCAGCGAGAGCAATGAGCAGGGGAGCGACTCCATCACCTCCCGCCCAGCATCTCACCTGCAGCACGATGCTGCTCTACTCACCTGCCCGGCCTCTTATATCACCGGGCCCGGCTCTTGGTAACCCAGTGGTGTCCCTGTCACACAGCAGCACACTGTATACATCCACTCACACAGCAGCACACTGTACACACACACTCACAAAGCAGCACACTGTACACACACTCACACACCACACAGATGTAGGCAGTGTCAGACTGGGGAATGTAGGGCGCACTGGAGAAATGTAGTGGTAGGGGCCTATGTGAGGGGTGCAGTCAGTCTGTGGAGGGAGTGTTGGTTTTGGCTAACCATTAGAGAGACATTGGTCTGACTAACCATTAGAGAGTGCAATGTCTGGGCCCCTTCATAAATATATACAGTAAATTCAGCTGCTGCATGCATGATAATGTACCAGATTAATAACAGCAATGCACTGTAGAAAATACACCACAGTCCAGTATAAGGTAACATATGTATAATGTATAATTCAAGTGCACAGTCTGGAACCTGATCCTTAGAGCAGAAGGTGGGCCCCAGGCAGTAGGGCCCACCGGTGGTTTCCCCTGTACCTCTGTGGGCCAGTCCAAGCCTGGATGTAGAAAATACAGTAGTGCCATTACCACAGTAGGGTGGCGGCCTTCTATTGGGGCAGCCATTGAGCAGGGGCAGGGTGTCTCTGCACTCTGAGCTCCTCTGTCTTGCTGAACTGACCATACTGTCTGTGCTGGCTGGAGATGGGGGCAGATCGCGCTGCTGGAAGGACAAAGCCGGTGGCCGTTCTCCTCACCTAGATGCAAGTACTCTTGCAGGCGGGGGCCGCAGCGCTGTTCGCGCCTGCCTGATTTCAAACTACTGAAAACGAACCTCCAAAAATGTCTGCCGCCTCAGAGTAGACAGTTATGAGGCCTTCTCTAGTATCTTTAATAACTGTCTCATCTGAGGCAACGACCATCTTTGGAGGGACATTTTCAATAGAGCACTGCTGGTAGGGTTGCCACCTCATCTCTTTAATTCTGGACACATATTAATTACACAGGTTCTGTGGCTGGCTGACTTCAAGACTCTATTTCACCTGGTTTTAATCTGCTACAGAACCTGTGTAATTAATGTGTCCAGAATTAAAGAGATGAGGTGGCAACCCTAACTGCGGGTGGACGGTGCACGGCGGAGGACGGACAGAGCACGGCGGAGGATGGACGGGTGGCAGCGGTGGGCAGACAGCGGTATGAGCTGCACAGACCCTCACCTCTCTGTCAGAGAGGTCGGGCCCAGGACTGCTGTGCTCCCAGTACGCCCCTGATGGTAGCCCTGATGGCAGGGGGCAGGTGACTTAGTGAGGGGGAAGGTGAATGGGTGAGGGTGGCAGAGGGTAGGTGATTGGGTGAGGATGGCAGGGGCACTATACTGGGGGCATTACTTGTATCTGGCATTATAGTGGGGGCAAAAACATTTTTATATTCCGAAATACAGAATAAGCCATTATCCAAAATGCTTCTGATCCCAACCATTTTGGATAAGGGATACTCGACCGACCTGATATATATTGGTCCCAATTGGTCCCAATCCTCCTCAGTAGTTTCCATTATAGTACTGTTAATTCTTTATTTAGCCTTTGTGCTAATGATACTCAAGTGCATGATTTGGTATTAAACTGTAGTTGCCACATTCTGACCAGTCTACCTAGATCCTCCTACAAACCCCTCCCGCTGTGTCTACCCTGTTGCATACCTTTGAGTCATCTTCAAAAAGGCATACTTTCTCTTGAGAAATGAAATGTAAAAGGTGAGTGATTAGGGGGTCATTCCGACCCATGCGCACGCTGCGGTTTCTTCGCAGCGGTGCGAATTGGAACTGCACATGCGCAGCGGGCGCAAGCAGTGGCAACCGCATTGCGCAGGCGCATCGTTGCCCAGCAAAACGCCGCGTACGAAGAAAGCAGCGGCGACCACAAGAAGATTGACAGGAGGAAGGCGTTCCGGGGCGTCAACTCTCCGTTTTCCGTGCGTGGAGATCCGAACGCAGGCGTGTCCAGGCGTTTGGAGGGCGGAAGTCTGATGTCAATTCCGGGACCTTCATCGCTGGATTCCATCGCGCAGGGTAAGTAACTGCAGGGCTAGTCTTGTTTTACACCAAAAATTTTTTAGCATAGCAGGGCTGCACAAGCGATTGCAGCCTTGCTATGCTAAAATACATTCCCCGATAGGCGGCGTCTAGTTGATCGCAGTAGCAGCAAAAAGTTGCTACGTGCAATCAACTCGGAATGACCCCCATAGTCACTTTCCTTTATGAGTTGTACTGTCCCTTTAAAACATAGAATCCAAAATCCTCATTTTTTTCCAATAGAAATTTTATCAGTACTGTGCCAAATGCCTCTTTCAATGATGTCTCATACTTTTTCATTACATGCAAGAGAGAGTGAAAAAATACATAGCATAATAAAAAAAAATGTTTTGATAAAAAAGGACACATCATACAATAAAATAAGTCCAAAGGTACATGTATAAAACACTCAAGAATGGGATCAGACAGGCAGTGAGTGCAAATGGGTAATTACCAGAAATCTTGGAACTGGGTTTTTTAATCAGTTCCAAAAAGGCATAGGGAGGATGATATAGATAGGCGTGCGCAGAACATTTTATTAGGGGGTGCACTGTCAGAGGGGCGTGTTTAGCACCACCCACTGGGCGTGTCTAGCACCGCCTATTGGGCGTGTCTAGCACTGCCTATTGGCACTCAATGCAATATAAAACACATACCACAAGGGGCGTGGCCACTGCAAACAGGGGCGTGTCAACATGACACGCCACCTGTTTCTCGTCACTCTCGGAGCATTCCTTCCCATTCCATATGCAACTTACCTATATGGTGGTTTCTCACAATGGGGAACCTCTGAAGAAATGTCCTCCCTGGGCAGACAGTGTCTTCAGTCGGTAATCACTATTCATGTAGGAAATTACATGATCCAGAAGATGCCTTTTTGTGTAGGAAATGGAATATAACCAAGATCATCATCATGCAACAAAGGTACATCCAGACTCATGTCACCTCCTGCATCTCTCAGACACACCCTCATCTCCTCCCTGTCTCTCTCAGCCACACCATCATTTTCCACCTGCGTCTTCCTATCATGCATCTTTCCCAATCCAGTAATCCACCTCACTTTGGGGGTAATTCCGAGTTGATCGCAGCATCAAATTTGTTAGCAGTTGGGCAAAACCATTTGCACTGCAGGGGGGGCAGATGTAACATTTGCAGAGAGAGTTAGATTTGGGTGGGGTGTGTTCAAACTGAAAACTAAATTGCAGTGTAACAATAAAGCAGCCAGTATTTACCCTGCACAGAAACAAAATAACCCACCCAAATCTAACTCTCTCTGCAAATGTTATATCTGCCCCCCCTGCAGTGCACATGGTTTTACCCAACTGCTAACAAATTTGATGCTGCGATCAACTCGGAATTACCCCCTTTGTGTCTCGGTCTCCCCCTTCAATATGTGCCTCTCAGTCCACCCCTAACTCTATGCCGCTCAGCCTCCAACCCTTCACTCTGTGTCTTTCAGCTACCACCTCCTTTAATTCTGTGTCTAGTACTGCTTACACTAGATGTCCACAGTAGTAGTGCCACTTACACAATGCCCACAGCAGTTGTGCCCCTTACAGCAGTAGTGCCCCTTACACAATGCCCATAGTAGTAGTGCCCCATATACAATGCCCACTGCAGTTGTGCCCCTTACACAATGCTTACAGTAGTTGTGCACCTTACACGATGCCCACACAGTAATTGTGCCCCTTACACAATGTCCACAGTGGTTATGCCCCTTACACATTGCCCATAGTTATGCCCCTTACACAATGCCCATAGTTGTGCGCCTTACACAATGCCCACACTGTGGTGCCCATTAGACAATGCCCAAGCAGTGATGCCCCATACACAATGCCCATAGTTGTGCCCCTTACACAATGCCCACATTGTGGTGCCCCTTACACAGTGCCCATAGTAGTTATGCCCCTAACACAATGCCCATAATAATTATGCCCCTTACACAAAGCCCACACGGTGGTGCCCCTTACACAATGCCCACACAGTGGTGCCCCTTACACAATGCCCACAGAGTGGTGCCATTTGCACAATGCCCACACAGAGGTGCCCCTTACACAATACCCACACAGTGGATACCCCTTACACAATGCCCACACAGTGGTGCCCCTTACACAATGCCCATGGTAGTTATGCCCCTAACACAATGCCCATAATAGTTATGCCCCTTACACAATGCCCACACGGTGGTGCCCCTTACACAATGCCCACACAGAGGTGCCCCTTACACAATACCCACACAGTGGATACCCCTTACACAATGCCCACACAGTGGTGCCCCTTACACAATGCCCATGGTAGTTATGCCCCTAACACAATGCCCATAATAGTTATGCCCCTTACACAATGCCCACACGGTGGTGCCCCTTACACAATGCCCACACAGTGGTGCCCCTTACACAATGCCTACACAGTGGTGCTATTTGCACAGTGCCCACACAGCGGTGCCATTTGCACAATTCCCACACAGTGGTGCCATTTGCACAATGCCCTGTGAAATTTTATTTAACCATTTACATACCAGTGTTATTATATAATGCGGACACAAGTTGCGTCTTATTACCATATACGATAACAGTGCGCTAAATGTCGCAGCACTATGGCCCTCATTCCGAGTTGTTCGCTCGCTAGCTGCTTTTAGCGGGTGGTCTTCTGTTTGCCGGCGGTCGGGCTCCCGGCGCTCAGTATACCGGCGCCGGGAGCCCGACCGCCGGCTTACCGACACTTATTTTCCCTCGTGGGGGTCCACGACCCCCATAGAGGGAGAATAAAATAGTGTGGCGCGCGTAGCGCGCCACCGTGCCCGTAGCGTGGCGAGCGCAGCGAGCCCGCAAGGGGCTCATTTGCGCTCGCCAAACTGTCGGTAAGCCGGCGGTCGGGCTCCCGGCGCCGGGATGCTGGTCGCCGGGAGCCCGACCGCCGGCCACCCGTAGTGAACCCGCTTTTAGCAGCTGTGCAAACGCTAAGCTGCCGCCCTTTGGGAGTGTATCTTAGCTTAGCAGAAGTGCGAACAAAAAGATCGCACAGCAGCTACAAAGTAATTTTGTGCAGCTTCAGAGTAGCTCCAGACCTACTCCTAGCTTGCGATCACTGCAGACTGTTTAGTTCCTGTTTTGACGTCACGAACACGCCCTGCGTTCGGCCAGCCACACCTGCGTTTCCCCAGGCACGCCTGCGTTTTTATCTGACATGCCTGCGTTTTTACACACACACTCCCCGAAAACGGTCAGTTACCACCCAGAAACACCCACTTCCTGTCAATCACTCTGCAGCCAGCAGTGTGACTGAAAAGCGTTGATAGACCTTGTGTGAAACTGCATCGGCTTTTGTGAAAGTACGTCACGCGTGCGCATTGCGTCCCATACGCATGTGCAGAAGTGCCGCTTTTTTTACCTAATCGCTGCGCTGCGACCGAAAACAGCTAGTGAACAACTCGGAATGACCCCCTGTGTTCCTTAAGAGAAAGCAAGTAGTCACACACATGGTATACTGAGGTCCAACACTCAGAGATATATGTATTTGATATTAAATGATATGCATACAAAATAACATAAGTACAGTATATCATTCAATATAACATATATATAAGCCTAAGTAAGTGGTACAGAGTTACAGTTACATGGGAAACAGTTACAGCCAGCATACATCACCCTTAGGTCAGTGGACAGTCATCTCCATTTAGAATCAGCAACAACTGAGCTTCCTGGGTAAGGGAAAATACTTATATACTGTGTATTGGAGAAGGTACATGTCTTGGGCTGGGTCTTCTGCTATTGGTCCAGGGGTGGGACATATCCAGTACACTGGGGATCATTGGTCAGCTCAAACGGTGGGCGATGACTAAGTCCTGAGATGTGATTACCGTTGTTTACATCTGAGTTCCCGCCCCAAGACCAGTCAAACCCACCACAGTGGTGCCCTTTACACAAAGCCCACAAAGTGGTGCTCCTTACACAATGCCCATAGTAGTTATGCCCCTAACACAATGCCCCTAATAGTTATGCCCCTTACAAAAAGTCCACACAGTGGTACCCCTTATACAATGCCCATATTAATCCCCCCGTCTGGCCTCCTCTCTTTCCCCTATAGGAGCATGCTCAGCTGCATCACTTTACTTACTTTGTCACTGAGGCTGAGCAGTGACACTGTCTCTCTGCTGTGACATGCTCCTCCTCCTCCGCTGTGGCGTTGATGTGGAACAAGAGGAGAGAGGGGAGTGTGGGGAGAGAGAGAGCACGGACGGGCGTGATGTGTGACATCACTTCACATTACTTGGCGGAGCTGGGATTCAGGAGGAGGGTTCGTCATCACAGTGCGGCCGCTGCAGCTGCCAATTCAGTGAGTATTACACATCCTGAATGAGTCGGCGGGCGCAGCGGTAGGGGGCACAGCTGCACAGGAGTGAGCAGCAGACTATGTATGTGATCACATGCTTGGCGATCACTGTGTGTGCGGGGGTGCCGGACATTAGGGGGTGCCTGTGTGCACCAGGCACCCCCCGTGCGCATGCCTATTATGATATATCACCATGCGGTATCCGAGGTAGACTTGCAGGCACTCCGCTCCTTAAGGTAATGTCCTCCTTGCACCCTCCAGTTGCCTCATCCCCACTAATGCGTTTCAACCCCCTCTGGGGTCTTTTTCAAGGTAATGAGTGTTGCTAGTCCATCCAAACAATCCTTATATACCCATAATATCCAATCCCTTCACTTCCCCCTACTGAAAAATATATAACTGTTGAGGCTGGTCTCTCTCCAATCATAAGTCTCCTCTAAATCGTGACCATAAACAGTTCCCATCTCAAGGGCAACAGTGTGTTTTTCTATTAACACTGACGTGACTTGATATTGGTCACATGTTCTGGCTCGGCGTTTATCTGCTGCCATCTTTTATGCTTCTGTAATCTCCATCACTGCATTTCCATTCCCATAGAGATGGCACTGTGACTGCTTCATTTCCTCCCCGCCTGCTGTCTTGGAGACGTCTCGGGCACTCTGTATTTCCGGATTCAGGATAGATGCGTGCATGTTGTTATGGCAACAGAAGCAGCCTGTCATCGCTTCCTTTAAACTTGGGATTTTATATGTATTTTAACTGGGCATATATTATTTGTGCAGAATTGCTGACATTGTTCATTTATTCATTTTTTTCTGTTTTTTTCTTTTATTGCATGTTGCAATTACCTCTCTATCTGTCCCTACGTCCTTGCTGCCTCTCTCTCCGTTTCTTCACCCCTGCTGCCTATCTTTCTGTCCCTATGCCCCGGCTGCCTCTCTATCTGTCCCTATGTCCTTGCTGCCTCTCTCTCTGTTTCTATGCCCCTGTTGCCACTTTCTGTCCCTAAGTCCCTGCTGCCTTACTCTGTCTTTGCCCGCACTCTCTTTCTGTGTCCCTGCTGCCACTCTCTTTGTCTCTGTGTCCCTGCTGCCACTCTCCTTGTATCTTTGTTCCTGCTACCTCTATCTGTTCCTACTTCCCTGATGCATCTCTCTTTGGGGCAGATGTATTAACTTGGAGATGGCATAAGGAAGTGATAAACCAGTGATATGTGCAAGGTGATAAGGGCACCAGCCAATCAGCTCCAATATGTAAATTAACAGTTAGGATCTGATTGACTGCTGCCTTTATCACCTTGCACATATCACTGGTTTATCACTTCCTTATGCCTTCTCCAGGTTAATACATCTGCCCCCAAGTCCCAACTGAGTCTCCCTAAGTCCTGCTGACCTTCTATCTGTCTCTATGCCCCTGCTGCCTCTCTATCTGTTTCTATGCCCTTGCTGCCTCTTTCTGTCCCTAAATCCCTGCTGCCTATCTCTGTCCCTATGTCTTTGCCGGAACTAGGGAGGCCAATCCCGGGATCGGCGGGATCCCGGGATTTAGGCCCAAAAACGGCCGGGATTCAATCTCGGGATTGGAAGCTCCAATCCAGGGATTGAGGGATCAGCGTTGAGCGTCCTCAGGACGCTCAGACGCTGCCCGGCTTCCTCCTCCTGTCTCCCCCTGCGCAGCGTGACCTGTGACTGTGAGGTCACGCTGCGCTTTCAGCAGCTGCCGAGCTGGAAAGTACGGCGGTCTTCACCCGCCGCCTCCTCCCGGCTCACCCTGTACTCACCCGCTGCCTCCTCCCGGCTCCCCTACACTCACCCGCCGGCTCCGCTGCACTCACCCGCCGGCTCCTCATACCCGCTACCTGGCTGTGCAGGTACGGGGTTTTTTTATGTCTGCAGGGCGGGAGGGGCGGGAGGGGCGGGGCGTGGGGGGCGGCCGGACACAGTCTAAAGCCAATCCCGGGTATCCCGGGAATCCCGGGATTGACCATTTTTCAATCCCGATACCCGGTATTGAAAAAATGGCCCGGGATTGGCTTCCCTAGCCGGAACCCTCTCTCTGTGTCTCTGCTGTCACTCTCTCTGTCTCTATGTGCTTGCTGCCATTCTCTCTCTGGAGACCTGAGTTGGGGGGCCCTTAAAAATGTTGCTATGGGGCCCACAAAGTTCTAGTTAAGCCCCTGCCTCTATATAAATATGGGGCTGATTCAGAGGTGGACGCTAATGGCACCTCTGCAGTTGTGTAGAATTATGCAAAAGCTACATGAGGTGTATTAAGTAAAAAAGTAGCCCAGGATTCTGTAATGTGCTGCTGCATCTGAAGGGGCAGCACGGGATCATCTGCATGCACATAGGACACCAAGTAACCCTGAGGTTACTCAGGATGTCGCTGGACCAGATCTGCGCGTGTGCAGTGCGGTGCCCACTCATGCGCAGATCATTAAACATCAGAGATTTATGTAAATCTTAGAATCAGGCCCTGTATGTATAACCAATATCTCCCCATATTAGCTAATAACACTGTTCTGTAACATGACTTTTTCTTTTAGCTTTGGCTTAATCTGAGCCGGACAGGGCCATGCCAGTTCAGGAGCTCCAACTGCACATCTTGTCCTGTCGACATTACAACATGGAGGGGAGAAAACACGAGATTTGGGCACTACCATAAGTGCCCGATATGTGCTCAGTTGGTCATTGCGGCAATACCCAAAGGAGAGATGTAGAAAACCTTCTAAAGAGTTTGTTGTCCATAGCAACCAATGAGCTTCTAGCTATCATTTATCAAATATATTCTATAAAATGATAGCTAGAACCTGGTTGGTTGGTTGGTTGGTTGGTTGGTTGCTATGGGAATTGTATGGTGGTCACTGGGATGCTCCTTGGGCATTGTATGGGGGTCACTGGGATGCTCCTTGTATCGAATATCTCTCACTGGAATGGTAGACAGAGGCATTGTGATTTATTTTTTCTTTTACACTGCAAGGAAAAATGTGAGACCAGTGGGTGTTTATCAATGGATGAGACCCCAGTAAAGGGCCCTACACACTGGCCGATTTTTTGAAAGATATGAACGATCTCGTTCATAAATGAACGAGAACTCGTTCATATCTTTCAGTGTGGAGACTCCTGCGATGAACGATGCGCGGCCCCGCGCTCGTTCATCGCTGGTCTCCCGTCGGCTGTGCATGCAGGCCAATATGGACGATCTCGTCCATATTTGCCTGCACTTCAATGCAGCCGCGTGACGGGGGGAGTGAAGAAACTTCACTCCCCCCGTCACTGCCCCCCCGCCGCCGGGTCGCTCGTCGGCCATATCCGCCGTCGGGTAGCTCGGCGGCGGGTCGGTCAGTGAGTAGGGCCCTTAAGAATGATCTATTTTATAATGAT
Source organism: Pseudophryne corroboree (assembly GCF_028390025.1). Lineage (NCBI taxonomy): Eukaryota > Metazoa > Chordata > Amphibia > Anura > Myobatrachidae > Pseudophryne > Pseudophryne corroboree. The sequence continues at coordinate 200,779,034 of NC_086449.1, forward strand.
TGGCTTTTACCAAGTCGGTGCTAATCTTTGGAATTCCCTGCTGTTGGATTAAGTAGTAGTAATCATTTAATGTGTGTACTTGTCACTCTGGTGTGCTGCCTACCAGTGCAATATCTCACCCACTGGTGTGATCTCCACCTACTGTGACAGGATCCTTCTGCTGGTACTGTGACTGCCTACTATGCTGCATTCGCATTGCTTACTACCATTGTGGCTAATGCTAACAATTTGCTAACCCCCAGTTTGTGTTGGGCCCCGCTTATAGCTGACTTACTCCAACCTACATGAGGCCCCTTTTCATATATTTCCAGGGCCACGTTAAGTTATCAATCCGCCCCTGACTGGCATGGAAGAAACATGAATGATAAATCAAAGTAAATGTACCAGGAGGGTATTGATAAGCCATTAGAAAGTTATCGGAAGATGGAAACCCTTTTTAACATTATCTTATACTGGGAATTTCTTACCCTGTTTCCAAAAAAAGACATTGATGGTCATTCCGAGTTGTTCGCTCGGTAATTTTCTTCGCATCGCAGCGATTTTCCGCTAATTGCGCATGCGCAATGTTCGCACTGCGACTGCGCCAAGTAAATTTGCTAAGAAGTTTGGTATTTTACTCACGGCATTACGAGGTTTTTTCTTCGTTCTGGTGATCGTAATGTGATTGACAGGAAGTGGGTGTTTCTGGGAGGAAACTGGCCGTTTTATGGGAGTGTGTGAAAAAACGCTGCCGTTTCTGGGAAAAACGTGGGAGTGGCTGGAGAAACGGGGGAGTGCCTGGGCGAACGCTGGGTGTGTTTGTGACGTCAAACCAGGAACGAAACTGACTGAACTGATCGCAGTGGCAGAATAAGTCCCGAGTTACTCAGAAACTGCAAAGAAATTTCTATTCGCAATTCTGAGAATCTTTCGTTCGCAATTTTGCTAAGCTAAGATTCACTCCCAGTAGGCGGCGGCTTAGCGTGTGCAATGCTGCTAAAAGCAGCTTGCGAGCGAACAACTCGGAATGAGGGCCCTTGTCAATTATTAATTTAACTTGTTAATTAAGTGAAAGGCAGACATGATATTTTCCGAAGATGTATCAAGCCACGGAGAGAGATAAAGTTGGGTATTTGCCCAAAGCAAATGATGCATCTAACTACTTCATGTACTGTGCTAGTTAAGTGACAAAAGATGATTGGGTGCTTTGGACATCTCCACTTTATCTCTCTCCAAGGCTTGATACATCTCCCCAAGAATGCTGTATATTAAATATATGTCTCACTGCTATACAGTAGGTCAGGAGCACCAGCAGGACAGTAGTGTAACAGTCATATCAGTAATAATTTGCGGACCCTGTGAAATTAGCATGCAATAAAGAATGGAGACTCAGTCAATGAATACATAAAACATTTTTAAGTTTATGTTAAAATATAAAAAGTTTATTATGAAGAATATTTAACAAATAATATTTGCGAGACATCTCCGAAAACAGTCAGTTTTGGAGACTGCCCACAAATATTAAACATGCCCTGAATATATGTATTGGGGACTGCAATGGATATTGGAGATATCTAATGCATTCCTCCTATTGTGATCACAAACGCAGATTGATTATGGCATAAAAGCTATGCCTCTAGACTCACGAAGAGTCATCCTTCAGCGCTCAGGAGAGGAAAAACCCCCTTGGGGAGAAACCTCTGGGGAACCATGGCCTCAGGATCGCCCTTCCCTCTGGGCATTAAGAGGTGTACTAAGGGGGATCAGTATGACATCCCGGTGCATGGGATCCCGGTGATTGCAATACTGATGCCGGGATCCCAGTGCAAAAAAAGACTGACAGGGGTGAGCAGGGTGTCAGAACATTTATGGGCTGGGTGGGGCAAGATAGATCCTCACTTGGCGCCCCCTAGGGGCGGAGCCACCAGGGAGGAGGAGGCCATACTACGGGGACAAAATGGAGGCAGCACCATGGTAGGGAGGAGGTAGGAAGAGAGAGGGAGTCTGTCAGGGAAAGAAAGAGAGAGAGACTAAGTGTCAGGGGGAGTGAGGAACAGAAAGGGACAGTGTCAGGTAGAGAGAGAAACAGTGTCAAGGAAAGAGAGGAGCAAGAGGAGAGAGAATGTTAGGGAGAGAGAGAGTTAGGGAGAAAGAGAGAGAGACGGGGGAGAGTGTTAGGGAGAGAGAGAGAGAGAGGAGAGAGTGTTAGGGAGAAAGAGAGAGAGGAGAGTGTTAGGGAGAGAGAGAGAGAGTGTTAGGGGAGAGAGAGGGGGAGAGAGTGTTAGGGAGAGAGAGAGGAGAGGGAGCGTTAGGGAGAGAGAGGAGAGTGTATGGTAGAGAGGAGAGTGTTAGGGATAGAGAGAGAGAGGAGCAAGAGTGTTAGGGAGAGAGAGAGGGAAGAGAGAATGTTAGGGAGAGAGAAAGAGAGAGGGAGGAGAGTGTTAGGCGGAAAGAGAGTGTTAGGGAGTGAAAGAGAGATAAAGAGAGAGGGGAGAGAGTGTTAGGGAGGGAGGGAGAGAGAGGAAAGAGAGCATTACAGAGAGAGAGAGAGATAGAGATGGGAGAGAGTGTTATGAAGAGAGAGAGGAGAGAAAGTGTTAGGGAGAGAGATGGAGTGAGAGAGACTCTATTGTACCTGCCCTGCTTACACAGCAGCACAGGAGGCCGGCACTCCTTGGCATTAAGCCATGCCCCCAAAACGATTCACGGCAGTATGGCATTATGTGGGGGAGCGCCACTGCCTAGTCCCTGCATTGAACGGAGGTTGTGATGTGCGGATTGTGAACATTGCCCGGCACCTCTCATGTTTGGGGGTGCGAGCTGCCCCCTTCCCCCACCCATTCCGTCACCCCTGGGGGTGAGTAAAGGGGTGTTTTCCCCTCTCCCCACCCTCTTAACCCTCCCTGTCCACAGCCTAACACTAACCTCCCCCCTTTGTGCCTGACTTTAACCGCAGAAGTGCCTAATCCTAACCTCCATCCCAGCTGCCTAAACCTAACCCTCCCTCCCCTGCAGCCAAACCACCCCCAGGGGTGCCTGACCCCAACCCACTCTACCATGGCCTAACCCTAACCTCTCCCCACCCACAGTCTAAATATAACCCCCCCCAGGAGCTATAGGTAATGGGAGGGGTACTATACTTACCTATACCTGCCTATACTTGCCAAAGGTCAACTGCTGTGTATAGGAAAAGATGAAAAAACATTGTTAGTGGATGAACAAGCAGAGAGACAAACTGCAAACAGTGTTATGGTTGCCTAGAGAGAAAATCTCTCTATGTCAATATGTTACTGTAACTATTAAGGACATTAAAAAAAATGCCCCAAAAAAGGACAGTTAACCCAATGGGCCTATTGTTTTTATACAATACACACATTGGGGGGGATAAGTTCTTTCTTATAGTAATAAGTGGGTACCTTCAGAAAATAAATTTGACCAGTAAATAATAAAAGCTATAAAGTGCTAACATTTAGGGGTCAATCCAATTAGGTACGAGTTACCACTGCTGCGATGTTTCAACACCTCCAACAGCACCCAAACTCGCACCCTTTGTGGCCAGATAGGGCTGCGGGCACTTTTGAGCGAGTTTGGGCTAATGGAAAGTGCAGCTGTTGTAAGACAAACTTGCACCTAATTAAATTGACCCCCTAGTTGTTAAATGTAACATATAATGGTGTAATTGTGTAATTGTGAGCCTGATTCAGTTGTGGTTGTTAAAGTGATCGTTGCTGCAATCTTTTGCCATTCGCAATTGCATCGCAGTCCACCCTGAGTGAGTCTGAGCAGTCGTAGGCTGAGCAAGTCTCCTAGACACAGAGGGTTCTCCAGCAGATACACAGGTCGCAATGGGTAATTTATGCACGTGCACGGTAAGGTGATTGAACAGAAATTACACGCCTGTGTACAGTTAGCCACCCCTTTACCACCCCAATTGCTGACTTCCTGTCAGTCACTTTGCAATGGGATTCTCTATGTGAGCTTGATCGCATCTTAGGGGTAATTCAGAGTTGATCGCAGCAGCAAAATTGTTAGCAGTTGGGCAAAACCATGGGGGTCATTCCGAGTTGATCGTAGCTGTGATAAATTTAGCACAGCTACAATCATTCACACTGACATGCGGGGGGACACCCAGCACAGGGCTAGTCCGCCCCGCATATCAGTGCCGGCTCCCCCCCCAGAAGTGCAAAGGCATCGCACAGCGGCGATGCCTTTGCACTTCAAGAGTAGTTCCCGACCAGCGCAGCTTTAGCTTGCTGGCCGAGAGCTTCTCGTCGTTCACCATCCCGCAGCGGTTGCGTGTGATGTCATGCAGCCGTCGCGGCCCGCCCCCCCAATGGTCCGGCCACTCCTGCATTGGCCGGACTGCTCCCCCTAAATGACGGCTTAATGCCGCCGTCCAGCACCCTTCCACCCAGTGACCGCCTCTGCCTCAGAGGCGATCGCTAGGCAACGACGGCTGCCATGCGCCGGCGCACTGCAGCGCTGGTGCATGCGCAGTTACAACCCGATCGCTGCGACAAACTGCAGTGAGCGATCGGGTTGGAATGACACCCCATGTGCACTGCAGGTGTGGCAGATATAACATTTGGTAGCAGTTGGGCAAAACCATGTGCACTGCAGGGGGGGCAGATATAACATTTGCAGAGAGAGTTAGATTTGGGTGGGTTATTTTGTTTCTGTGCAGCGTAAATACTGGCTGCTTTATTTTTACACTGCAATTTAGGTTTCAGTTTGAACACACCCCACCCAAATCTAACTCTCTCTGCAAATGTTATATCTGCCCCCCCTGCAGTGCACATGGTTTTGCCCAACTGCTACCAAATTTGCTGCTGCGATCAACTCTGAATTAGGGCCCTTGTGCAGAGTGCAGCTTATATGCATGTCCAGTGAAAAAGCATTGAGCCACTTGCATGCAACAACAGCTTTGCCTCTGCATCTGGATCAGGTCCCATGTGCGGTAAGGAAAAGGACTCTAGGAAAAATGAGAAAAATAGGCTACCCACTACAACTGTGGGCATAATGTGTATAAGTGGCACTACTACTGTGCGCATCATGTGTATAAGGAGCATTACTACTGTTGGCATTATGCATATAAGGGGTACTACTGTGGGCATAATATGTATAAGCAGCACTACTGCCGCGGACATTATTTGTAAGGGGCATTGCTACAGTGGACATTATGTGTATATTGGGCACTATGGTGTAGAGTAACAAGACTAGGAGGCGCTACTGTGACGTAATGTGAAAAAAGGACACTACTTTGTGGCGTACTTTGAATCATGGGCACTACGTGTGGTGTAATGTGAATAAGATTGTGCTATTGTGTGACGTAATTTGAATTGGGAGTACTATTGTGTGGCCACGCCCCTTCTTTGTGAGACCACACCCTTTTTACAGGCAGATCACTGTCACTTTACAAAGTATGGGAGGGCTCAAATTTATAGTTTGCAGGCGGGTGCCGGACACCCTAGCACCGCCCCTGTCCCTGCCCCCACACCATCTGTATGTCCTATACTGAGCTGCCCCCTTCTGTATGTTTTGTATTGTCCACCCTCCCCCACCATAGTCTCTGTTTTGTACGGTGCTCTCAATTCTCTTCACCACACACACAATTACACAAGTATGGTAACTTACAGTACCTCCTGCATGTTATCCTCCAGTCCTTACTGCTATCTGTGACCCCTCCCGTCGTCTTCAAATGACACTTTGCAGATCTATTTGCCGGTCACCCAAATCTCTGCAAATCTCTTTGCCAGAATTTTGCCAGATGATGATCTAAACATCCCAAATTTCTTGGGTAGACATACTATGTGTATAATTGCACTACTACAATTTGTTGTGTACTTTCAATTTTATTTATTTGCAATTTATCTATTTTATTAACTTTTTCATCTGAAACCAAGGCCCTGTCTCATAGAGACCCAAGTCATCTGCTCCAGATCTTATCTTCCCTAGTGTTAGGACCATGTTAGTATCATACAATACCCACAGTGTGCAGGTTACAATCATAATGATAGAGCTACTGTAACTATCCTTTATATTACAAATTTAATTTCGTGTATAAGGGACAATACTACTGTAGGCATTTTGTGTATAAGGGGCACTACTAGGGTTGCCACCTCATCCCTTTAATCCTGGAGATTTACACAGGTTTTGTGGCTGATTAAAACCAGGTGGAATGCAGGCTTGAATGTAATCAGTCAGTGCCTGCTGTGCGCATTAAGTGTAAGGGCCACTACTACTGTGAGCATTATGTGTATAATGGGTACTACTACTGTAGGCATTATGTTTAAGGTACACTACTACAGTGGGCATTATTTGTATAATGGGCATTACTGTGGACATTATCTATAAGGGGAACTACTATGGGCATTGTGTATAAAGCATTATATATAAAGGCACTACTGTGTGGCATTAGGTGTAAAAGGGCCACTACTACTGTGGACATTATGTGTATATGGTGCAGCACTACTGTGTGCATTACGTATATATGGGGCACCACTACTATGGACATAATGTACATAAGGGGCACTACTACTGTGGATATTATGTGTATAAGCGGCACTACTACTGTGGGCATTCTGTGTATCAGTGGCAATACTACTGTGGGCATTATTTGTATGGGTCATTACTACTGTGGGCATTATGTGTGTAATGGGCACTACTGTGTAGCATAATGTGACTAGGGGGCGCTACTGTGTGACGTAATATGAATAACGGACACTATGTGGCATACTATGAATCAGGGGTACTATGTGCAGTGTAATGTGACTAAGATTGTGCTTTTGTGTGTCATAATTTAAATTGGGAGTACTATTGTGTGGCCATGCTGCCTCTTTGTGAGACCACACCACTTCTTCACAAAGCTCGCTGTCACTTTACAAAATATGGGAGGGCTCAAATTTATAATTTGCAAGGAGGTGCCGATCACCTTTGTGCTGCCCCTGCCCGTCAAGCACCATCTGTATGTCCTATACTGAGCTGCCCCCTTCTGCATGTTTTGTATTGTCCGCTCTCCCCACCATACTGTAGTCTCTGTTTTGTACTCTCAATGCCCCCCACCACACACACAATTACACAAGTATGGTAACTTACCTCCTGCATGTTGTCCTCCAGTCCTTGCTGCCTCTGCAACCCCTCCCATCGTCTTCAACTGACACTTTGCAGATCTCTTTGCCGGTCACCCGACATTCTGCAAATCTCTTTGCCAGAACACTTTGCCAGATGATGAAAAAACACAAAAAACTATCCTTAAGCATAGTACTAGTTTAAGTACAATAGAAAGAGAAGTACAATAAAATGTCCATGAGTCAACCACATTTCCAATTTTCCTTAAACCAAACATACTTTAAAATGTATCAATTTGCCATTTATCTATTTTATTAACTTTTTCATCCCAAACAGGATTTCTAGACTAAATCACTACTAATATTTTATAGGGATTGTGACAAGAACACTGGGATAGTGTTTAAGGGCAGGTATGTTTGTCCCAGGTTCTTGTCTTACATGTATTAGAAAAATGAAAACTGCTAGGAATATGTTTTGTTTTGTTAGAACCTTTTCAGTTTGTTGGAAAAGCTGGGTAAGGGCCCTGAAAGAGAGATGGGGCAAGTTCCAGACATTGGTCCCAGTTCGGGTCTTTGGCCTCACAGAAGGCTAATCAGGCTTTCAGCTGTGTAAGAGTGTTATAGAGCTGCTGGCCTGATTAGGGTGTGCAGACTGCCTGGGAAGACTGCAGGATCTCTGTGAGAGAAACACGCTTCCTGATACAAGTGAGCTATACAGTGTACTGGAGAACTCTGTGTTTTTTTGTTTAGTGATAGTTAGGAACATCTTGTGTTTAGTTAGTGCCGGACAGGCAAGGTATTTTCTTTTGGTGTTTGTTTTATTTTCTGTATAATAAAACTTGCTGGGGCCAGTTGTACCGGAAACTGGACTTGTGTGGTTCCTCAGCTGCTGCAGGCTGCCATTTATCCCAGGAAACTGCACCTTGTACCCTTACAGTGTTACAACTTGGTGGAGAATGCGAGCACTCCGTTCTGCGCATAAGTGAAAGCAGCAGCTTTGTGAGGCCTGCAGAAAATGGTGGTTTATGCATATACAGCCCAGTGTGAAGTTACTGAGACTCGCCCTGAGGATTTGATATATGTCCTGGGTGAAAGCAGCTACAAAGCCGCCTGAAAAATCTGTCGACATGGAGGAACTGCTCAAAGCCTTGCTGCAAGCTACAGCAGCTCAGCAGGAGGCCAACAGACAGCAGAAGGTGGCAATGGAGGAAAATTGGAGACTACAGCGAGAGGCCTTAACAGAAGTGATGCAGAGCCTTGCAGCCCGGATTGGAGATATGGCCGTCAGTGCTCCGACCAGCTCTAGTTATATACCGGCCAGTCACTTCCTGCAGAAAATGACAGAGGCTGATGATGTGGAGGCCTACTTGACCACGTTTGAAAGGACTGCCAAGCGTGAGAACTGGCCGAAAGCACAGTGGGCCAGTCTGCTGGCACCTTTTCTGTCAGGTGAGCCCCAAAAAGCGTACTTTGATTTAAGCCCTGCTGAGGCTCGGGACTATGATAAACTAAAGACTGAGATCCTGACCCGCCTGGGAGTCACGCTGTCAGTACGAGCACAACGGGTGCACCGTTGGGTGTATGCCATGGAGAAGCCTCCTCGCTCCCAGATGCACGACCTTATTCAGCTAACAAAAAAATGGTTACAGCCAGAGACATTAACTGGTCCCCAGATGGTTGAAAGAGTCGTCATGGACCGCTACTTGAGATCTTTGCCCATGGTCCTGCGCAAGTGGGTGAGCCATGGGAACCCGGGTACTGCTGACCAATTAGTGGACATGGTAGAGAGGTATTTGGCAGCAGAGGAACTACTGATGACCACCCAGCAACCCATAGAACCTCGACAGCGCCCTTCAGTAAAGACTGGTAAGACTGTTCCGTGGGAAAACGTTGCTGGGCGGTTAAGAGAACGCAAGGCTGGAGAGACTGTAAATACTGGCCCTGGAGACAGGCCAATGGGGCTAGAACGGTCTATGCTGCCCAAACGGGTTGATAATCGTGTGATTAAATGTTTTAGGTGTGGTATGCCAGGTCATGTTATTGCCAATTGCCCAGTCACGCAAGAACCCATGCAATGTGATGCTGCCTTTGAATGTCGCAGAATGTCTTTCTTTGCTAGGTTAGCCTGTACTGTGGTACCTTCACCTGAGCTAGAAAAACAAATGTGTGATGTGTTCTTAGAGGTTAACCGGGTAGAGGCCTTGCTAGATTCAGGAAGTTTAGTTACCCTCGTGAAAGCTCGGTTAGTGAACCCCTTAAAGGTCCAGCAAATACCTATTGGGGTAACTTGCATACATGGGGATACCCAACATTATGTCACTGCTGAAGTGAATATAGAAACTTGTTGTGGGTCAGCAATTGTTAAAGTAGGACTGGTCCCCACCTTGGTGCATGAGGCCATAATAGGGAGGGATTTTCCTCATTTTTGGAAACTGTGGGAATCACGGTTATCAACAGATGTGAGAAGTAAAGAGCCAGTTGATAATACCGGTGATTTTATGGATGTACGTGTGTCTTCGGAACTTTCTGACCCTTTGCCTTTTGCTAGTTTGGCTGGGGAAGTGACAGATGGGGAGTCCAGTGAGGACCTTCTTGCTGGGAACAGAGGCATAGTAGTTAGAACTGAAAGCGTGCCTGACCTGGAGGTAAAGAAGGATCTGTTTGCGTCTGAACAGTTAAAGGATCCTACCTTAATAAAGGCTAGAGAGAATGTTAAGGTTGTTAATGGGGAACCTGTGGTACCAGGTGACAGGGTTACGAATCCCCACATGGCCATCTGTAATGAGCTCTTGTACCACATTGTCAAAAGGGGTGAGGATGTGGTGGAACAGCTGGTAGTTCCCCAGCCTTATCGGAGAACGGTACTAGATTTAGCTCATAGTCACGTTACCGCAGGATATTTAGGGGCAAAAAAAAACACTGAAAGAGTTTTACAAAGGTTCTTTTGGCCAGGGGTTTATAAAGAAGTGTCTGAATATTGTTCTTCCTGTCCTGAATGCCAGTATCATGCCCCTAGACCCCATTTCAGGAGCCCACTAGTTCCCATGCCTATTATAGAGGTCCCGTTTGACAGAATAGCCATGGATCTCGTGGGGCCCTTGTTAAAGTCTGCTCGTGGCCATCAGTATATCCTGGTAATTATGGACTATGCCACTCGATATCCTGAGGCTGTCCCTTTACGCACTATCACAACCAAGGCGATAGCTAGGGAGCTGGTGCAGGTTTTTAGTAGAGTGGGAATACCAAAAGAAATTTTGACTGACCAAGGTACTCCATTTATGTCAAGGATCATGAAAGAATTGTGCAAATTATTTAAGGTCACTCACCTCAGGACGTCCATCTACCATCCCCAAACTGACGGGTTGGTGGAAAGGTTTAATAAAACATTAAAAAGTATGTTAAAAAAGGTTGTTGAGAGAGATGGGAAAAACTGGGATTGTTTGTTGCCCTACTTGTTAATGGCCATCAGAGAAGTTCCTCAGTCCTCTACGGGGTTTTCTCCATTTGATTTGTTGTATGGTAGTGTCGAAGTCAGAAAAATGTCTCTATGCACGTTGCCATATTTGCACCGCACACTGGTCCGTGCTGCGCATGCGTGCGCTCTCCCGTGGAGGCGCATACCCGCAATAGCGTGCACTCGCAGGCACGGTATGCGTATTTACGGTAGAGTTTACGTAGTCGTAGCGTGCGACCCATTCGTTACAACTGTTCACAATTAATGTAGTTTATAGATCATGGTCCCTTTGATAGATTCTGAAAGTTTGGTTAAAATAGAATGTCCCTGAGCTGAGGAATCCCTCTTTGCATCGTACGAAGGGTCTAACAGGAATCATACAGCAGTGTTTGGTACCCATCGGAAGAGTATTTAATTAGCAATATTCCGGTGTTGGTTTGGAGCGTATTAATCGCTCGTGCGAATAGTTATGGACATAAGAAGTTATGTCCATTTATTTATTATTATTTGTTCTTACTTAGTCATGCATCTGAACAGTTGGAGACAGGCATCAGTGGGTCTCAAATGTCTCTTTGACCTCAGAGATCCCCCAAACAATAGTTTGCATGTTAAGAGGGCCTCATATCTACACATGCATAAGGTAAACACAGGAATAGTAATTGAAGATCAATTGTACTCCAAATCAGTATCTTTCCCGCAGACGGAGTACAATAGCCTTTAATTACACTGAGTTTTTGAGACTCAATAAGGAGGGCCAACACCTGTGTTTACAAATGGGGCTGGATTTGTATACAGGAGAATGAGGGCTGAGATGTCATTGTCTCAACTGAAAGTGGACATCATGAATATAGAACAGAACCCAGACAGGATTCTGTTTTGTATTCGCCAAACAATCGCTCTCCAGAAGACAGGAATGTGTTAGTCATCACCCATTATTTTGCATAACCAGGGCCACTGATATGAATCAACTTATGACCTTTTGTTATGATGCAGGGCCGAATTCCTTCGGCCAATAGACAATGGGATTGTAGGGACTATGAGATTGCATTGTGTGTGGGGCATAAATAGGCAGGCCGACCATATCCAATTTCACTCACTCTCATCAACGGTTATCTGCTGATAGCCGGGAGCTGGATATCGAGGCGCAGGCGATCATACCCTTTGTGCGTAAGTTTCTCTCCGTAATCATTGTCTTTCTGTGAGCCAATTTCTCTCTCTCTCTCTATCTCTCTCTCTCCTCTTTTCTCTTATATCTCTCATAGTATTATAGTATTGTACTGTATTGCATTTAGGTCAGTGTAGTATTGTCTTTTTGTATTTATTGTTTAGTTCTGTGGTTAGGAAGTCCTTGTTATATTGTAGTGTATCATTTGTACTGTTATCCCCTTTTACAAGTATATTAGATATAATACAGTTAATAGGCTTTGGAACCTAAACCAGTATCTGTGTATTTTCTATAGTGTTAAGTGTTCACTTGAGCGTCGGTGACGCTCAAGCAGCTTTGTAGTTAGTCAGGTTACACAAGGTTGCACTTACACCCTGTACTCACATTAAGGTATTCAGTGTATTTCATTGGTATAAGGTTTTAACATAAAGGTATAGTGTTGTGAGCGTCTGCATCGCTGGTGACCTCCTCGTGGTCTCGAGCGTAAGCTACGCCATAGCGAATCATTACCCTAGACATAACCAATAACGTGTCCTGTGATCGCTGGGCCGCGAGCGAACGTGACGCTTGAGCGTCTCGCCTACGGCCGAGCGATAGTTACGCCAACAGCGTACCATTACGGTACTTCTTAAGTAAACAGCGTACAGTGTTCTTAGCTTCATAAAGGGTTGTTTATACGACAAAGGAATTTAGCATTGTCAATTGGGAACTCGTCCTATACTTCTCACATCTGCACTAGGTAGATCAGCAGACATTATCCCCCAGCAAAGGGTGGGAGATTGTCTCATAGTGCTGGCGGGATAAGCGTCTGCTTCGCTTAGATAAAGAGTGCTGAAGGAACCCGGTAACCGGAAGTAAGAACAAAACGCTTGTGTCTTTTTAAAACTGTTTATTTTTCTTTTGTCTTGCGTACGCACGCATATATCTGCATTTCTGTTTCATTTTCGTATATCACTATTCCTGTTTGCCAATTTTATAGTTGATAGAAAGTGCTAAAAAGAGATTTGCTGTTATTTCATAGTAGAGGTAATAGTTAAAGTATAGAACAAACACACGGTTTGTCTGAGATACAAGGCAGTCAGTGTGGATTGCGGTAGATGATCAGGGATCATTTACATTGATAAAAATATATTGTGTTACGGTGGATCTTTGCATTGTGTACACGTGTCGCTAACAAAGACTAGCGTACGCAATCCAAAGGCAGACGCAACGTAGCGTCCGGTTACGCCCACGTAGCTCAAGTTGTGATAAAGTGAAGTAACGCAAAGGCGATAAGTAACGCACAGCGGTAGATAACGCGACGCGGAAAATAACGCAAGTCTATTTTTGGAGAATCTGAAATTTAGTTTAACAGATCCTGCTCCTAATTGGTAACACTGTTGGGCTAAAGACAAATTTCTGCGCAGAAATAGATATAGAAACAAAAGTGTACATGTGTTGAGTGAGTGTGTTTTGTATACAAAAGTTTATATAACTGTAAGGTGGAACCAAAAGGAAAGCCGGGTACTCGTCAAGGGACATACGTGTAAGTGACATATACGGTGGCTAGGGAGGCATCCCTGGTTAAATAATATTTGAGCATTAGAGTATAGCGGACCATAAGGTAACAGACCAGGAGGTCATAAGGTAACAGACCAGGAGGTCATAAGGTAACAGACCAGGAGGTCATAAGGTAACAGGTAAAATAGACAAAGAGGTCCGCTATAAAAGTCCAGTGGCACAACGCCTGGGGTGTTGGTGCAGAACCCATATAGGCCATAAGCTCTTGCTGAAGGAATCGCGGCCGGAAACATCGATTCCATTGATCTCTCAGTACATAACAAGTAGTGCTTGTGTACTGAACGATTGGACCACACGTAATTGTGTGCAGTAGTTAGTAATCTGACCTAATACCATTAGAGTAAAGTGGTCACAAACGCTATTTGTACATTCTGACGTGATTTGTGTAATTTTTTATTTTTGGAAGGGAAGTTCGCTGGTCACTCAGGAACTATCCAACAACCGATACTTGCTGGGGAACGCGCCCCAGTAAATAAAGGTTCACAGGGGCCCTGGGTTGGGTACCGCAGCTCTGGATACAGTGATTGCAGCACAGGCCAACGTGGGCGAGAAGTAAGTGGGGTACTTGGTAAACCGCCACCGCCGGCCTGCCCAGGACTTCTTGGTTTGTTTGTAAGGGTTCGCTGAAAGCCTTGATATTCAAGGAGGAATAAGCAACGCCTGCAGATTATGGGGGCCAGTTGTTCAGGTAGGGGGCGATCAACCTCGGTTCGGGTTGATTCAGAGAACCGATCAATTGGGTCGGCAAGGTACATCATGTGTGAAAAATACGGAAGTCACACAGAAATTTTATGTGATGAATGGGAGAGAATGACTGTACAAGACAGGGACAAATTCCCAAGAATAGGTAGCTTCAGTCCAGTAGTGTTACAAAATTTAAGGAGGAGGATAAGTCTCATTGAACCAACGAAGAGACAAAATAAACATTATGAATATTTACAGTTATGGCAACAGGAAAGTGAATTACAAAAAGAGTCTATTGACTTTTCTGACTCTTATCTTGAGAGGAGAGACAGTGGCATCAGGAGAGGGGTTGATTGCGGAGAGAAAGACACAAGGGTGAACAATAAAAACGCTCTTAGCAACTGTAATATAGATTATAAGAATAAGTGTAATAAATGTAACAATGATTATTGTAATACTGTTGAATGTACAACTATTAACCTGTGCAAGCTGCACCCCATGTCAAACCTCCCTCAGGAATACAAACAAGAAAGTGAGCCCAGAACGATGTCAGCACCTCTTCCAGCAACCATCACAAAAGCCATCCAGGTGGACGCGACAAAATTGGTAAAGGCAATAATCGAACCCCCTAACGGAGGGTCAGGTGAGGTCGTGTCCACAGGTACGTACAATGTTTCATATCACGCACAAACAGATGTACCCCATATTGTAAGACCAACACAAGATGATGTAACTGAGCTCGATCTGGCCAGGGTGATCTCAGTCCCCAATGGGAAGACTGACGATCAGGGAATCATTCCCGTCAAGGACAGTGCAATGCGCTGTCTCTTGTCCCGGACCGAATTGAGATCAATTATGTCTGAATTTCCTGATCCGAGGAAAAATCTAGCCAAATGTCAAAGGTTTATTAAAGAACTAGGAAACGCCACAGAACCCACCAGCAAAGAGTGGCGGACAGTGCTGAGGGCATGTTTGCCCTCCAGTGTTGACCCTGAAAAATTCATTGCTGATTGTAAATTAAACACGGAGGTACCCTGTATGGAGGAACACAATCAGGAATGTATTAGGCAAATTAACCGACAGTTAGGAATATATTTCCCAACCACTGTCAAGTGGAATGAAATTTTCTCCATAAGGCAAAACGAAAAGGAAAATGTTTCTAATTATTTCAATCGAGCACTGCAAATAATGGCTAGAAACACTGGGATCGCAGACATCAAGACAAATGCACAACATAAAGGAATAGCGGTTAAGGTATTAATGAATGGTTTAAAGGATGAATTAAAAACAAGGGTACAGACCACCAACCCAAACTGGAGAGAGATCTCGGTGGCCGCACTAAGAGAGGCCGTCATTAATCATGACCAGAATATCACCAGGTACAGAGAGTCACTAAGAGATAAGTTAATGGCAGCAAATATACAGGCCCAAACCACAAGACCACCCCAACAAAAGCCACACACCCCTGCGAGAAATCCAGATATGGAAATCTGTTACAATTGTCATAAAAAGGGACACATTGCAAGAGATTGTAGATCAAGAGAAAGACAACACCATAATCATAAAATCCAAGGAATCAGGGAAGTACAGGGGAAACGATTGATGATGATGAGCATCCGAGCGTTTGAGGAGGCATCAAATCAACCAAAACCTCAGGTCATGGACACGTGGAGGAAGCCCAGGATTTGTTATCAGTGTAGGAGAGAAGGGCATTGTGCTAGCAACTGTAATAACCCACATAAAGTTAGACCCCCTAGACCAAGAAATGAGCAAAATTACAATACACACCATTATAATCAAGGATCACATAGGCAGGAAAGGTGATTATTAGGAATGGAGGCAAGCCTGAAGTAACGGTTAATGAAGTGGGAGGTCATTCACTAAAGACACAGGAATGACCAGGTGAAAAGTTGTAAATGTATTTGTGAAAAATGTTTTTCTCTCCCTCTCTCTATCCCCATCTCTGACTAGTAGTGGTAAGAATTCACACATTGCATATCCACTTGGTCCTTGCAGAAGTCTACCAAACCCCAGCATGACCTCCGCCACAATGTATTTCTGGCCAGATACAGACAGTGGAGTAATGCAGGTGCTGGTGGGAAGGGACTGCTCAGGGAGACCATTAGACACATAGATATGACAGCCTAATAAGTCTGACAATGTTTTTCTAATGCTAACAATGTTTTCTTACAATGTTTAAAAATGCTTTGTTTCTCTTTTCTTATTGATGGTTATTGTCGAGTTATGTAATGTATATATGCACATGAATTGTTCTCTATCTCTTTTATTTTTTTTTATTTTCTCTCTCTTCTCACTCATGTTTCCATGGTTTAAAGATGGTATGTCACGCCTCAGTTGGACCAATGGTAATGCCAGATTTTTGCTCCTTACAGAAAGATCGTCGGTTAGGAAGGAATATTGCATCACCAGAATGATCGTTTTTGAAGACTGAGAGACAGCACCTTTGAGAGGACAGCAGAACAAGAAGAACAACGAGACGAGAGAACTTATTATCGTAACGAGTTCTCCCCCCCCCCCTCAAACTGTTTTCTTATACCCCCTTTACAAATTTCGTCTTTTCTCCTCCTGTAAGATGGACTTGCCCCAAGAGACTGCGATATGGATTTTCCCGTTAACCATGATGTTGACCAGAGCAGTCTGTTTCGGTGAGAGTACCAGTGAGGTCGAGAAAGGATCCAGAAAGGCTCTAATGACTGAGACGGAGGTGTAAATTTCCAATAGCAACCCAATCACCAAGCAAAGGCGAGTACCGGGCACGATCTAACAACCATGTTATCTGTAAACATTTTCTTTGAAGGATTGTTAGCTCAAAAAAGAAAACTGTATCAGTAGGCTCGGTAACAATAATGCCAATCCAGTTTTAATAACCATAGGGACCGGCATCCATTGAGTGACTATCACTCCTTAGTGGGTAGCGTGTTAAATGAGACAGATTTTTGGGTATGTTCTCAAGTACCTCAAGGGCATAGCAAATCAGGGCTAGTACCATTTCCTTTAACGTTAGGGGAGGTACTTGAGCTAAGTGGTGGGAGACCGGTGGACCGGAGGTTTAACATCTCCAGCCCTCCTAGTTTGAAGCTCCACCAATACCATGTGGATAGGTCCCTCATATGTTTTAATATCTCCAATCCCCGTAAGCCGGGAAATTGGGAAGTGTCATGGAGCAACCTTACCATGACCTTTTCACACAGAGCAGATAGAATGCCTACAGATACAGAGCTGGTACGCCACATAGCCAGTAGAGGAAAATCTTTCCGGTATCGATATACCTTAGGAAATAGGATTACTAGAGTTGGAGAGGTATCACCAGGATACTGTGCACATATCATACAAACTGATACGTGCATTAAGCAGATGGAAGAATTAGGGTCAGGAGATTTCACCTGGAAGGTTTGTAACATGGTCATGTCCTTCTCCGTCCCCTATGTTCTCCCCGATGACGCATATTTCATATGTGGGAGAAAGGCGTACAAGTGGCTTGCCCCAAACTCTGAAGGATTGTGTTATATTGGAAAAGTATTGCCTGAAGTGATGACTGTTACACATGACAAAATGAAGGACATACACCGTGGTGCCCAAGCTCCTTATACTCACACTCATTACGAGCACCGAGTTAAAAGACAACTGTCAGAAAGGTTAGAGCATCCGGCCTCTGATCTTATCCATGAATCCACCGGGATTCAGGTTCTGGTAGCGTTAGATTTCACTCGTACCGCTCGGGGAGTGATGAATTATAGATACATTTCCGCACTCGCCAATTTGTTAGATAATATCACTGAAATGTATGATGACACGTTTAGATACACTGGAAGAGAACTTCAAGCTTACAAAACAGAACTAGTTCAGCATAGGATGGTTCTTAATTATCTTACAGCAGTAACAGGCGGATATTGTGTTACATTGGCAACACAGTACGGCATAAAGTGTTGCACGTATATCACAAATAGCACCGAGGACCCGGTAGAGGTCATAGACCAAAAGATGGACGATATTCTCCAATTAAAGTGGGAATTTCGTCGAAAACACAATCTCACCCTTGCTGCTGTAGGTAATGAGCTGACTGGTTGGGTGTCATGGTTGAACCCGCGAAATTGGTTCTCCGGTTTAGGAGACTGGGCTCAAGGAGTCATAATGGATGTTGGAAAGTTTCTCCTATGTATCTTGGGTGTTGTTATATCGATTGGATTGATATTTAGATGCGGGCAGGCTTTAATGAGGTGCAAACAAAGTACAAAAGTGATGAGCTTGAGGAGCGAGGAAACTGTAATTAACCTGGATTTGATTTATGACCCAATGATAGAAACCAGAATGTGATGAAAATGCGATTATACGGTCCGTTTCTTTCACCTGTTTTTCTGCTTTTCTCCAAGATACAAAGACCCCTTGGACGAGGAAGTTGACGAGACGGTATACAGACAAGACAACAGACAAGCACCAAAGATGAAGTTTTGACAACCTATGATATGGACACTTGATGAACTTTGCCATGGATCCCCAGTTTCCCTAGTACTTTTAAACTCACGCTAGCCCAACATTTTTGTAAATCTGATGGCTCAGACAAAGCTATTTGCTCATGCCCAAGGAGCAATACAGCGCAAAGAAGACGACTCTCAACAGATACCGAACACAACTTCAACAACAGATGTACATTTCCCTGACATAGAATATCATTGCATTTTTCGTAAGTGTTCTTTATCTTCATCTCTACAACCCCCAGGTAACGACACACATAGACGATAGGGAATACAGGCACAGATAGCAGCAACCACATACCTCCCCCATTCATGTATCATCAACTAAAATGTGCATCCCCATTTTGTTACAACCACAGCCGAAATGAGCTCGGTAGAGTTTGACAGCCCATCCACAGACCTGTACCACAGGATAAGAAGGAATTCAAATGTATACTTCGCAATACCTCGAAGCTTGATTTACCACACGTACGGCACGATGATACATGACCCTCCAAACATGGACTCATACACACATGCTTCTACTCTCTCACTAGGTCATACCCTTTTCACACCTACTCCTCTCTTCTTCCTTACCCCACCATGGAAATCAATTAACCCCTGACTTACATTTTTCTCCTTAAACGTTTTGTGGCAGTTATTATTGACTGCCAAAGGGTGGACTGTCGAAGTCAGAAAAATGTCTCTATGCACGTTGCCATATTTGCACCGCACACTGGTCCGTGCTGCGCATGCGTGCGCTCTCCCGTGGAGGCGCATACCCGCAATAGCGTGCACTCGCAGGCGCGGTATGCGTATTTACGGTAGAGTTTACGTAGTCGTAGCGTGCGACCCATTCGTTACAACTGTTCACAATTAATGTAGTTTATAGATCATGGTCCCTTTGATAGATTCTGAAAGTTTGGTTAAAATAGAATGTCCCTGAGCTGAGGAATCCCTCTTTGCATCGTACGAAGGGTCTAACAGGAATCATACAGCAGTGTTTGGTACCCATCGGAAGAGTATTTAATTAGCAATATTCCGGTGTTGGTTTGGAGCGTATTAATCGCTCGTGCGAATAGTTATGGACATAAGAAGTTATGTCCATTTATTTATTATTATTTGTTCTTACTTAGTCATGCATCTGAACAGTTGGAGACAGGCATCAGTGGGTCTCAAATGTCTCTTTGACCTCAGAGATCCCCCAAACAATAGTTTGCATGTTAAGAGGGCCTCATATCTACACATGCATAAGGTAAACACAGGAATAGTAATTGAAGATCAATTGTACTCCAAATCAGTATCTTTCCCGCAGACGGAGTACAATAGCCTTTAATTACACTGAGTTTTTGAGACTCAATAAGGAGGGCCAACACCTGTGTTTACAAATGGGGCTGGATTTGTATACAGGAGAATGAGGGCTGAGATGTCATTGTCTCAACTGAAAGTGGACATCATGAATATAGAACAGAACCCAGACAGGATTCTGTTTTGTATTCGCCAAACAATCGCTCTCCAGAAGACAGGAATGTGTTAGTCATCACCCATTATTTTGCATAACCAGGGCCACTGATATGAATCAACTTATGACCTTTTGTTATGATGCAGGGCCGAATTCCTTCGGCCAATAGACAATGGGATTGTAGGGACTATGAGATTGCATTGTGTGTGGGGCATAAATAGGCAGGCCGACCATATCCAATTTCACTCACTCTCATCAACGGTTATCTGCTGATAGCCGGGAGCTGGATATCGAGGCGCAGGCGATCATACCCTTTGTGCGTAAGTTTCTCTCCGTAATCATTGTCTTTCTGTGAGCCAATTTCTCTCTCTCTCTCTATCTCTCTCTCTCCTCTTTTCTCTTATATCTCTCATAGTATTATAGTATTGTACTGTATTGCATTTAGGTCAGTGTAGTATTGTCTTTTTGTATTTATTGTTTAGTTCTGTGGTTAGGAAGTCCTTGTTATATTGTAGTGTATCATTTGTACTGTTATCCCCTTTTACAAGTATATTAGATATAATACAGTTAATAGGCTTTGGAACCTAAACCAGTATCTGTGTATTTTCTATAGTGTTAAGTGTTCACTTGAGCGTCGGTGACGCTCAAGCAGCTTTGTAGTTAGTCAGGTTACACAAGGTTGCACTTACACCCTGTACTCACATTAAGGTATTCAGTGTATTTCATTGGTATAAGGTTTTAACATAAAGGTATAGTGTTGTGAGCGTCTGCATCGCTGGTGACCTCCTCGTGGTCTCGAGCGTAAGCTACGCCATAGCGAATCATTACCCTAGACATAACCAATAACGTGTCCTGTGATCGCTGGGCCGCGAGCGAACGTGACGCTTGAGCGTCTCGCCTACGGCCGAGCGATAGTTACGCCAACAGCGTACCATTACGGTACTTCTTAAGTAAACAGCGTACAGTGTTCTTAGCTTCATAAAGGGTTGTTTATACGACAAAGGAATTTAGCATTGTCAGTAGACACCCCAGAGGGCTGTTGGACATTGCCAAAGAGACGTGGGAAGGACAGCCCACTGCTTATAGAAGCGTTATTGAACATGTAACACAAATGCAGGATAGGATTGCAGCCGTGGTACCTGTTGTCAGAGAGCACATGGAACAGGCCCAAAGTGCTCAACAGAGGGTCTATAACCGGAGGGCCAAGATACGGGAATTTGCTCCTAGAGATAGAGTTCTTGTTTTGGTACCCACTGTGGAAAGCAAATTCCTAGCTAAATGGCAGGGTCCATTTGAGATTAGGGAAAAAGTGAATGAGGTTAATTACAAAGTATACCAGCCGGGAGAGAGAAAACCCGAACAAATCTACCATGTTAACTTAATCAAACCCTGGAAAGATAGGTTGTCTCTGTCAGCGGAGCCTTGCCCTTCGGTGTCTTCACCTCGGTTGCTGCCTGCAGTGAAGGTGTCAGAGACATTATCAGCTGATCAGAACAATCAGGTTAAAGAATTTCTCATCCAAAATAGGGAGATATTTTCAGAGCTGCCTGGCCGAACGACCATAATAAAACATGACATTGTCACAGAACCAGAGGTCAGGGTTCATTTAAAGCCATATAGGATTCCTGAAGCTCAGCGAGAAGCTGTTTCTAAAGAAGTTAAAACCATGTTAGAACTTGGAGTCATAGAGGAATCTAACAGTGAGTGGTCCAGTCCCATAGTCCTCATCCCGAAGCCCGACGGTAGCATACGCTTCTGTAATGACTTTCATAAGTTAAATGAGGTGTCCAAGTTTGACTCATACCCCATGCCCCGTGTGGATGAGCTTATAGAAAGGCTGGGAACAGCCAGGTTTCTCACCACGTTGGACCTGACCAAAGGTTACTGGCAAATACCTTTATCTGATAGCGCAAAAGAAAAAAACAGCCTTTTCGGTTCTGGAGGGGCTGTACCAGTATAAGATGTTACCCTTTGGGTTGCATGGGGCTCCAGCAACCTTTCAACGGGCGATGGATAAAATTTTGAGGCCCCATAGAAAATATGCAGCTGCCTATTTGGATGATGTGGTAATTCACAGTACAGACTGGGGGTCCCATTTGGTTAAAGTACAAGCAGTACTGGACTCAATCAGAGAGGCAGGGTTAACTGCTAACCCAAAGAAGTGCTGCCTCACAATGGAGGAGGTCAAATACTTGGGCTTCACCATAGGCAGAGGTCTGATTAGGCCCCAATTGAATAAAATTGATGCTATTCAAAACTGGCCTCGTCCAGAGAATAAAAAACAGGTAAGGGCTTTTTTGGGAATAACTGGGTACTATAGACGGTTTATTCCCAATTTTGCGACCACAGCGGTGCCGTTGTCAGACCTTACCAAAGGGAAGCAGTCAAATATGGTGAAATGGAACCCTGATGCAGAAAAAGCGTTCCAAGCATTAAAAGTGGCTTTGTGTTCACAACCGGTGTTGATAACACCAGATTTTTCAAAAGAATTTGTGGTACAGACAGATGCCTCAGAGGTAGGGATAGGCGCGGTGCTGTCCCAAACCAGAGATCGGGACGAACACCCTATCATTTATTTGAGTAGGAAACTCAATGAGCATGAAAAAAGGTATGCCATTTTGGAAAAGGAGGCTTTGGCCATTAAGTGGGCACTAGATACCTTGAGATATTACCTCTTGGGTAGACAATTCAGACTAGTGACGTATCATGCCCCTTTAAAATGGATGTATGTAAATAGAGGCAAGAATGCTCGTGTAACTAGATGGTTTCTAGCGTTGCAGGATTTTAAGTTTACTGTCGAACATAGACTGGGTACACAATTGGCCAACGCAGATGCATTGTCCCGCATCTTCTGTTTGGGGGCTACAAGTGTTCCGGCCCCTAGGTCGAAACAGGGGAGGGGGATATGTGACAAGAACACTGGGATAGTGTTTGAGGGCAGGTATGTTTGTCCCAGGTTCTTGTCTTACATGTATTAGAAAAATGAAAACTGCTAGGAATATGTTTTGTTTTGTTAGAACCTTTTCAGTTTGTTGGAAAAGCTGGGTAAGGGCCCTGAAAGAGAGATGGGGCAAGTTCCAGACATTGGGCCCAGTTCGGGTCTTTGGCCTCACAGAAGGCTAATCAGGCTTTCAGCTGTGTAAGAGTGTTATAGAGCTGCTGGCCTGATTAGGGTGTGCAGACTGCCTGGGAAGACTGCAGGATCTCTGTGAGAGAAACACGCTTCCTGATACAAGTGAGCTATACAGTGTTCTGGAGAACTCTGTGTTATTTTGTTTAGTGATAGTTAGGAACATCTTGTGTTTAGTTAGTGCCGTACAGGCAAGGTATCTTATTTTGGTGTTTGTTTTATTTGCTGTATAATAAAACTGGCTGGGGCCAGTTGTACCGGAAACTGGACTTGTGTGGTTCCTCAGCTGCTGCAGGCTGCCATTTATCCCAGGAAACTGCACCTTGTACCCTTACAGTGTTACAGGATATAAAGTTCTTTATCTAACAGACTTCATTAATCATTTTCCAGTGTGTGTGTGTGTGTGTGTGTGTGTGTGTCTGTGTATGTATATGTGTGTGTGTATATATATATATATATATATATATATATACAACTGTCCCGATTTTTGTGGGACGTCTCTGTTTTTTGGGACTGTCCCAGTGTCCCAACCACGGACCGCAGTGCCCACGCTTGGGGGGATGGGGGGGGCAGTTGGGAGGATCCTGTCAATTGCTCCACTGCTGTAGAGCTGTGTGTTCGGCCCACAGCGCACAGGCACTGGCCCTATATTAGGTATGGATGGAGGGGGGGGGGAGGCGCACCAATTATATTTCTGGCACAGGGCACCACAATGTCTAGTTACGGCTCTGGTGGGCACATCTGTAGCACCATCTGTGTCAGATAAGGAGGACAAAATAAGTAAATGTAGTAGCAATGAGAGCACCCCACAGGTGGGTGTGGGGTTCATCTGCGCCCAAGAGGAAGATAAGAGGGTCATTCACTTGTAGCACCCCTCCGTCACCTCCAGGGTGAGTGTGATTCGGGTCCGCCGGGTGAAAGGCAGCATATATATATATATATATATATATATATATATATAAAAGCAATTGTTGAACCAGAACTTCCTATAGTAAATGCAACTTGCTTGGTGCCCTCAGTAATAATGGGTAACAGTCTGAAAAAACAAACTGTAGCACCAGGTATCGTCCAAGGAGGGGTATGACTCCCCAGGCTCTAACAGCAAATCTGGATCTCTCTGCTATACTGGGTGCCTGTGAAGATCCCTGTTACCTAGTCCGTTATTATAATAGGGATGTTATGGCTGCAATTGATATTATCGCCCCTGTGCGTATAAGACCTTGTAAACCACAACGTCGAGCTCCCTGGTTTGACAACAGTGTTAGTGAGCTCAAGAAAAGGGGGCGTAGACTGGAAAGACGATGGAGGAAGACTAACCTAGTGGATGACAAAATAAAACTAATAAAGCATAATGAAGAATATCAACCGACAATCACTCATAAGAAATCACAGTTTCTGTCAAATGAGATCACGGCAGCAAACAATAGGCCAGCTCAACTTTTCCGCACAGTGGAGATGCTTTGCAAGCCAGGATGCCTGCAGACTGATGAAACCCTCTCCCAGGCAAGATGCAATGAGTTTGCAAACTTCTTTGCAGATAAAATATCCACCATTCCGGCTGGAATCTCCACAGTGCTATCAAAGGAGTGTCAAACTACAAAACCTGCCAATATAAGCCACCTGCCTTCATGGACCAGCTTTCACCCAGTGGATGTAAAGGACATTGCTGAAATTGCTCGGATTTTGCGTCCCACCACCTGTGATCTGGACCCTGCCTCAACCAAGCTTCTAATAGGTTGTATGGATATAATTGGTCCTGTCTTTGCAAAAATTGTTCAATGCTCTTTGCAGACAGGCATATTTCCTGGACCCCTAAAGGAAGCAATTGTTAAGACGTCTTCTTAAAAAATCTAATTTAGATCCCGACTGCATGACCAACTATAGACCGGTATCAAACCTTTCTTTTCTAGGAAAGGTTATTGAGAAAGTGGTTGCAAATCAACTGGAAACCCACCTGACAACCAATGATATCTATGATCCATTCCAATCAGGATTCAGGAGAAGACATAGCACTGAAACATCCCTGGTGTGTGTGTTAAATGATCTTCTGACGGCAAGAGACAGAGGCGACTATTCAATATTAATCCTTCTGGATCTCTCTGCAGCATTTGATACCGTGGACCATGGGCTTCTGATTGAGCGTCTGATACATTTTTGT
Organism: Pseudophryne corroboree; assembly: GCF_028390025.1. Taxonomy (NCBI): domain Eukaryota; kingdom Metazoa; phylum Chordata; class Amphibia; order Anura; family Myobatrachidae; genus Pseudophryne; species Pseudophryne corroboree. The sequence goes on from NC_086449.1 coordinate 200,804,165, forward strand.
GGACTGGATGGCACAGTCCTAAATTGGTTCAAATCATTTCTCACAGGCAGGTCACAGAGAGTATCGTCTGGATTATACTCATCACGACCAGTGCCATTGCCATGTGGTGTCCCACAAGGTTCTATACTATCCCCCATGCTTTTTGCAGTATACATGCTCCCGCTGGGTGAAATAATCAGGCGCCATGGGCTAGTCTACCACTGCTATGCAGATGATACACAACTGTACTTGTCCTTTGCTCCGGGCACTGATAACCAAATAGCAACCCTAAATGGCTGTCTAGCTGAACTCCAGGAGTGAATGAGTGCTAGTTGGCTGCGACTGAACCCGGATAAAACAGAGGTCCTTATGACAGGACCGCAACATCAAAGGACAAGACTGCAGCATAGCCAACCAACTGGACTTACACTCGGGGATTCGGAATTACAAACCACTGATCGTGTGTGGAATCTTGGCGTTGTCCTGGATGGTGGCTTGACACTTAAACATCAGATATCAGCCACAATCAAATCCTCATTCTTTCACCTGAGGAACATAGCCAGAATCAAGCACTTAATTCCCTCAGATGATCCGCCAAAAGTCATCAACGCATTTGTATAATCTCGATTAGAGTACTGTAATGCCCTCTACCTTGGTCTACCAGCAAAAGAATTGCACCGCTTACAGCTGGTGCAAAACACAGCTGCCAGGCTGTTAACCAACCAGCCCCGTTCTAGCCACATAACACCCATACTGTACTCCATTGACTGGCTGCCTGTAAGATGGCGAACCATCTTCAAGACTGGCTTACTGAGTTTCAAAGCACTTCATGACCAGGGCCCAAGGTACCTGAAGCAGCTACTGACCCCATACTTCCCCACTCGATTACTGCGATCTGTAGATGAAGGACTTTTAGCAGTACCTAGACTCTCCCGTAATTCATCTGGGGGTCGAGCTTTTAGTCATGCGGCTCCGACTCTATGGAACTCACTTCCCTGCACAGTGCGAGAGGCCCCAACTATAGAATCCTTCAAAAGTAGACTCAAGACTTTCCTTTTTACTCAAGCATTCCCATAATTGTCCCTTTAGTATCTCCATGCTTCTGTATTTTATGAAAATCTGTTCTGTACTTCATTATTTTCTGTACTATATTTTGCTATGTATCTGTTAAGCGCCTTGAGTCCTATTGGAGAAAGAGCGCTATATAAATAAAATTATTATTATTATTATTATTATTATTATTATTACTCCAAGTCTTTATAAAGCACAAGAAAGTGTATTAGAGCATACAGCACATCACATGATCCGACGTTTCAATGCTAGACAAGCATTTTTCTCAAGGTGTGATGCACCTGACCTATTATTTTGTCAGGTACATCACAGCTTGAGAAAAATGCTTGCCTAGCATTGAAACGTCGGACCATGTGATGTGCTGTATGACCTAATACACTTTCCTGTGCTGTAGAAAAAAGACTTGGAGTGCTAGAGTTTTTCTCAGTGTGTGTATATATGTATATATATATATATATATATATATACACAGTATATATATATATGTGACATCCTTACATATTTCCAACACCAGATAAGAAACACTGCACTGCACTCCAGGACTTGTTTAAATCAATGCACTTTTGCAACGGTAGATCAACGTTTCTGTTGCATAGATCATGATGACAGGTCTCTAGTAGCTCTGAAAAACTAAAACATTGATATATTGCAGTAAAAGTTTATTGATTTAAAGAAGTCCTGGAGTGCCGTTCAGTGGGGGCAATTGAGACCTGATCACTAGGCTGCGTTTTCACACAGCAGGTGATCAGGTCTAAACTGCGCATGCGTATGCACCGCAATGTGCAAGCGCGTCGCACGGGTACAAAGCGGATTGCCGCTCAGCGATGGGTTTGTGTGAAGAATCCACTCGCACAGGCGATCGCAAGGAGATTGATAGGAAGAGGGCGTTTATGGGTGGCAACTGACCGTTTTATGGGGGTATTTGGAAAAACGCAGGCGTGTTCAAGCGTTTTCAGAGCGGGTGTATGACATCAATTCCGGTCCCGAACAGGCTGAGGTGATCGCAGCGGCTGAGTAAGTCCTGGGCTGTGCAGAGACTGCAAAAAATCAGTTTGTACAGCTCTGCTACACATGGGTTCGTTCACTTGCACAGCTAAAATACCGTCCCCCTGTAGGCGGTGACTATCTGATCACAGCAGTGCAAATATCGCTTGCTAGCGATCAGGTCTGAATTAGGCCCAGTGTCTCTTACCTGGTGTTGAACATCACACTTATATACATCATTATCAGCATACTTTTTTTTTGTACTTCCATATATAATAACATACATGTTCCTGTATATAATCCTATGTGCAGTCTCCTTCAGGTTGCCTGAGGTGAGGTCTTTGAATGCACAGATGTGTGAAGGCAGTACCCAAAATTCCAGATATACTTATAAAAATCCCATCACAAAAGGGAAGACCACAGTTCTGCAGAAGTAAGTATTATCATGTACAGTATTGGCGCACAGTATGATAGTATCCACCGAATAGAGCGACGTTCATACTCCCATTAGTGTGCACGGTGTAATGGTTAGCATTACTGTCCAATTGTAATGCGCAGCGGAATTTGCTACACTATATAAGAAACTGTTAATAAATAATAAATAAATTACTGCCTCACAACACTGAGGTTATGGGTTCTATTCCCACCATGGCCCTAACTGTGTGGAGTTTGTATATTCTCCCCTTGCTGGCTTGGGTTCCCACCAAGCGCTCCGATTTCCTCCCACAGTCCAAAAATATACTAATAGGTTAATTGGCTCACAACAAAAATTAACCCTAGTGCATGCGTGTACATAGGCAGACTAAATGGCCCAAGTGGTTCTTATCTGCCATCAAATTCTATGTGACAAGTCTTGCAATAGTACAGCTGTCTGGTTCCCTCCTCCTGCCGTGGATAGAGTAGTCTAGAGTCCCAGGAGCTCCTCCTATGTCCAGGGCTGCAGGTGTGTGTAGTACACACCTGCTTAGTGCGCTGTGTGGAAAATACTAGTTTGTCTATAAATAATATAAGACTATTTTGGAAAAGTACAAACCTGGACTCTCTCTATCTAGACTCCTGGTTTGTCCTGCTATAGAGTCAGACTGCCCCTCTCTCTATCCTCTTTCTTTGCTTGTTTATCCTCTTTGCCTCTCTCCACTTTCTCTTCTCTCTTTCCGCCTCTCTTACTCTTTGTCTTTTCTTAAACATCTCCCGCCAGCTCCCATCTCGCACCTGTCCGCGGTCTCTCAATCGCCTTTTTTGATGGCCCCCTTTGGCTTCCTTCTCTCTCTGAAACTGCAACACAAACCTCTCACATTGGGGAATGTCCACTGCCAGTTCCCCCTAAAAGAAAAGTATAGATCTGCCCCTGCTGATGATGCTGTTTGGGGACGACTCTGCTTATCTACAGCCTCCACCGCCTGCAGCAGCTCTCCCAGCAACAACGCTGCTACTGGGAGAACTGCTGGTGGTTGCTGGAGATGAGCAGAATTGGTCTACACTCTGCCCGAGAGAAGGCTCCGGAATCTGCCCCCCACTGCTGGAGTACAGATAGGACATGCGCTGCTGCCGCCGCCTTATGCGCATGCGAGGGAGGGAGGCACATACACAGCATGCACAGCTAGAGGCGGTGATGACAGGATATAGGGCCCAATTCAGACCTGGTCGCACGCTGGCTATTTTTTGCACTGCTGCGACCAGGTAATCGCCGCCCACAGGGTAGGGGGATTTGCTGTGCAGGGCTGCAAACGCTTGTGCAGAGAGCTGCACAAACAAAAAGTTTGTGCAGTCTCTGCACAGCTCAATACTTACTCACCCGCTGCGATGATCCGGCCAGGAGCTGATGTCAGGATCCCTCCCTGGAAACGGGCGGGCACACCTGCATTTTCCTCGACACTCCCAGAAAACGGTGAGTTGACACCCTCGAACGGACTCTTACTGTCAATCTTCTTGTGTTCACCACTGCAAACGTTTTCTTCTGTGTTTTCTTCGCTGCCCGGCCCCCAACGCGCCTGCGCATTGCGGCCTGTACGCATGCACAGTTCAGACCCGATCGCACGACTGCAAAAAACTGCAGCATGCGATCGTGTCTGAATGGACCCCATATTGCCTTGGATTGTTAGAGGAAGGGGGCCCCAAATCGGTGTCTTGCCTAGGGCCCCATGAGGTCTAAATCGGCCTCTGACATACAGAAACACTTTATTTTCTGCAAAGTCAAATAATGTATATTTCCATTAACAAATGATAAACATACTGTACGACTTATTCCCAGTTGAGTGCAGTGAAAAGTAATGGAAGAAAAACATTAAGGGATGTATGTATTAAATGTTTGTTTGTGTTTTCAAAATGCAATTTAAAATGTGTAATTTTGTGTGGTTTTAAAATCATACCATTTATCAAAGTATAAACTTCACAGCTAGCCATAATTTTCTCAAACTGGCATATCACAAACAGTACTACTAGTTTTGTGGGGATGTAGTCAACAGGTTGAAATAGCAATGTTGTCATTAATAATGTCGGCACCACAATGTCAACAGTTATGATGTCGCAATTGTTGAATGTCGACAGGTGGAAAGCCGACATTGTCAGAATTTCAACATTAGGGTTAGGGTGCGGGTGGGAGGATTAGGTTTAGGCTGCGGTGGGAGGGTTAGAGTTAAGGCTAAAGCACACTACCCGGCCGGCGCCGCCCGGCAAAAACCCGGCCGGCTTTTAACCGCTGCAGTGATGCAAAGACACAATGGGGGTAATTCCAAGTTGATCGCAGCAGGAAATTTTTTAGCAGTTGGGCAAAACCATGTGCACTGCAGGGGGGGGCAGATATAACATGTGCAGAGAGAGTTAGATTTGGGTGGGTTATTTTGTTTCTGTGCAGGGTAAATACTGGCTGCTTTACTTTTACACTGCAATTTAGATTGCAGATTGAACACACCACACCCAAATCTAACTCTCTCTGCACATGTTATATCTGCCTCCCCTGCAGTGCACGTGGTTTTGCCCAACTGCTAAAAAAAAATCCTGCTGCGATCAACTCAGAATTACCCCCATTGAGCACAATGTGTCCTTACACACGGCACGGTCCCGGCCTGGCTGCCGGGTTGCAGCCGGAACTATCCACTGGAAGGTCCGGCTGCCGGGCCGGCGCCGGGCCGTCTTTGCAGCCAGTAAACCGTGTGTGTGAAGGGGAGCTTTCACACACAACGTTTTTTTCCCAAGCTGCGTCTAATGCTGCGCATGCGCACAGCATCACACACGGCTCAAAGCCGTCCTGTGTGAGAGACTCTGCCGGTTTCTCCCGGATGGCAAAAAGCCGGACAAAGTTTGTACAGCTTTTTGCCATCCTGGAGAATCCGGCGCGTGTGTTACAGCCCTTAGGCTGCAACAAGGGTTAGGATTAGACGGCAGATGGGAGGGTTTGGATTCGGAGGGGGAGTTAGGCACTAGGGGGAGGTAGGCTGGAAATACCAGAATACCAGGGAGGAGGTGATGATTTGTTGACATTTTAACTGTGTACATGATGAATGTTGATATTCTCATGTTGACATGATGAATGTTGAAGTTGTGACTGTCAAAAGTTTGTACCCAACCCAGTTTTGTGACTTGGGATCCCTACAAACAGTGCAATATATCAAGCTATGATTTGCAAAAGTGTTGAGAGCTCCTGTTGGGATATACAGTAGCCCCACTTCACATTCAATTGAGAGCTCCTGTTGGGATATAGGGAGTCATTCCGAGTTGATCGCTAGCTGCATTTGTTCGCAGCGTAGCGATCAGGCTAAAAATGGCAGTTCTGCGCATACATATGCGGCGCAATGCGCACGCACAATGTTCTGGCACAACGAACAATGTAGTTTTGCACAGGGTCTAGCGATGCATTTCAGTTGCACTGCTTGCCGTAGAGTGATTGACATGAAGTGGGCGTTTCTGGGTGGCAACTGACCGTTTTCAGGGAGTGTGTGGAACAACGCAGGCGTGCCAGGAAAAATGCAGGCGTGGCTGGGCGAACGCTGGGCGGGTTTGTGACATCAAATCCAGAACTGAACAGTCTGAAGTGATCGCAAGCGCTGAGCAGGTTTTGAGCTACTCTGAAACTACATGAAAAATTGTTGTAGCCGCTCTGCGATACAACCGTTCACACTTCTGCTAAGCTAAAATACACTCCCAGTGGGCGGCGGCATAGCATTTGCACGGCTGCTAAAAACTGCTAGCGAGCGATCAACTCGGAATGACCCCCATAGGCCCTCATTCCGAGTTGATCGCTCGCTAGCTACTTTTAGCAGCCGTGCAAACGCATAATCGTCGCCCACGGGGAAGTGTATTTTCACTTTGCAAGTGTGCGAACGCCTTTGCAGCCGAGCTCTGCAAAAACATTTTGTGCAGTTTCAGAGTAGGTCTGGACTTACTCAGCGCTTGCGATCACTTCAGGCTGTTCGTGTCCGGAATTGACGTCAGACACCCGCCTTTCAAACGCTTGGACACGCCTGCATTTTTCCAAACACTCCCAGAAAACGGTCAGTTGACACCCATAAACGCCTTCTTCCTGTCAATCTCCTTGCGATCGGCTGTGCGAATGGAATCTTTGCTAAAACCATTGCCCAGCACTGATCCTCTATGTACCTGTACGACGCGCCTGTGCATTGCGGTGCATACGTATGTGCAGTTTTGCAGTTTTTTTACCTGAGCGCTGCGCTGTGAAAATCGGCAGCGAGCGATCAACTCAGAATGTCCCCCATAGCCATGCTCACACAAGTTGCCATGCCCCCAACCATTAACAGGCTACAGATGATCAGTTGACAGCACTGAGGAGGAGAGATAAGGAGTGGTGTTTCGGTGACAGTCATATTTCAAAGAAGCTTTGTTTGTTCTGTACAATGGGCAGGTGTCTTTGTGACCATTGTACATTCTACTGGAGCTACAGCTCAGCTGTAGTAGACCTATATTGTTACAGGATTCACTGGCAGCCATTGACTGGAAGGGTTTGTTGTTCAGCAAGCACCAGCATCCCCGTCCAATTAATGCTTCAACAATCCCACACAAAACTTTTATATTAATTTATCTTTTACAACAAATAAATAAGACTCATTTCGTATATGGACCAATGAGACTTAAGTTGAATCAGGGAATACAGTACTTTGTGTGTGATACAGTAAGTGGAATTTTGGATGAAAAAGGATACACAACCAGTGCCGTAACTAGACATTTTAGCGCTGTGTGCAAGAAACAGCATCGGCGTCCCCTCCCCCCATATATAAAATAAAGCCAGAGTGCGCCATAGGCGTGCCAAAAATATAGGGGTGTGGCTTCATGGGAAGGGGCGTGGCCACATAATTCCCTTTTACACATTATGGCAGGCAGAGTCCCTTTTTTTACACATTCTTCTACATCAGCACAAAAGTGCTGTAAACATTATTTACTAATCCTTTTTATTCCACAGGTGTTTGCAAACTTATATTTTATTTTATTTGGGCAGAAAGACATGCAAGAGCTCTGTCGGCAATTTTCATTCCTGGAGTGGACAACTGGGAAGCAGACTTCCTCAGCAGACACGATCTTCATCCTCCTGGATGAAGAAGTCTTCGCAGAGGTGACAGGTCTTTGGGGAGTTCCTCACGTAGACATGATGGCATCTCGTCTCAACAAGAAGCTTCGGTGATATTGTTCCAGGTCGAGAGACCCTCAAGCAATAGCAGTGGATGCTCTAGTGACCCAGTGGGTGTTTCGGTCGGTGTATGTCTTCCCTCCACTTCCACTTATACCGAAAGTTCTCAAGATCACAAGAAGAACAGGGGTTCGAGCGATCCTCATTGTCCCAGACTGGCCAAGGAGGGCTTGGTATCCAGATCTTCAGGAGTTGCTCATAGAAGATCCTCAGCCTCTTCCTCTTCGTGAGGACCTGCTGCAGCATGGGCCATGCGTGTATCAAGACCTACCACGGCTGACGGCATGGCTGTTGAGCACCGGATCCTAGCCCGGAAGGGTAATCCCAAAGAAGTGATTCCCACTCTTATTCAGGCCAGGAAAGGAGTAACGTCTAGACATTACCACCGTATTTGGAGAAAATATGTGTCTTGGTCTGAAACCAAGAAGGATCCAACGGCAGAGTTTCAGTTAGGACGTTTTCTCCATTTTTCTCCAGGCGGGTGTGGATGCGGGCCTACGGTTGGGTTCAATCAAGGTCCAGATTTCGGCCTTGTCCGTTTTCTTTCAGAAACAATTGACTCCCTTCCAGAAGTTCAGACATTCGTGAAAGGGCACATCCAACCTCCTTTTGTGCCTCCTGTAACACCATGGGATCTTGAAGTGGTGTTTCAGTTCCTTCAAACGGATTGGTTTGAACCTCTCCAGGAGATAGAGTTGAAGTTTCTCACTTGGAAAGTTGTCATTCTGTTGGCCTTGGCATCCGCAAGGAGGGTGTCAGAGTTAGGGGCCTTGTCTCATAAGAACCCTTACTTGATTTTCCATGAAGATAGGGCAGAGTTAAGAACTCGTCAGAAATTTCTTCCAAGGGTGGTTTATTCTTTCCATATAAACCAACCTATTGTGGTGCCAGTGGCTACTGACACCTTCGCTGCTTCAAAGTCTCTGGATGTGATCAGAGCTTTGAGAATTTATGTTGCGAGAACAGCTCGGATACGGAAAACAGAGGCTCTGTTTGTCCTGTATGCTCCCAACAAGATTACTATTGCGCGCTGGATCAGTGGTACGATTCAGCACGTTCATTCAACGGCAGGATTGCCGATACCGAATTCGGTAACTGCCCATTCTATTAGAAAGGTGGGCTCATCCTGGGCGGCTGCCCGGGGGGGTCTCGGCATTATAACTTTGCAGAGCAGATAATTGGTCAGGGGAAAACACGTTTGCTAAGTTTTACATGTTTGACACCTTGGCCGATGAGGACCTAAAGTTTGGTCAATCGGTGCTGCAGGGACATCCGCACTCTCCCGCCTGTACTGGAGCTTTGGTATAACCCCATGGTACTGAAGTGGACCCCAGCATTCTCTAGGACGTATGAGAAAACAGGATTTTAATACCTACCGGTAAATCCTTTTTTCCTAGTCCGTAGAGGATGCTGGGCACCCAGCCCAGTGCGTACTTTCCCTGCAGTTGTTAATTTGTTGAAAATGTTTTCAGCACGTTTGCTGTAATGTTCATGCCCATTGGCATGTGTTTTGTTGAATGCCATGTTGTGTGGCATGGTTGAAGTGTGAGCTGGTAATGTCCGTCTCCCTGGGCACAGTTCCTATACTGAGGTCTGGAGGAGGGGCATAGAGGGAGGAGCCAGTTCACACTCTGAAAAAGTCTTAAAGTGCCCATGGCTCCTGCGGAACCGTCTATACCCCATGGTACTGAAGTGGACCCCAGCATCCTCTACGGACTAGGAGAAAATCCTGTTTTTTTACACATTACAGCAGCAGAGTCCCTCTTTTTACACATTAAGCAGGTAGAGTCCCCTTTTTACACATTAGGCAACAGAGTCCCCCTTTTTACACATCATGGCAGGCAGTCCCCCTTTTTTACACATTAGGCAGGCCAGAGTGGTAACTAGATATTTTGGTGCCCTGTGCTAAAAATAGTGGTTAGTCACATTACACCGCACAGTAGTGTCCGTCAGTCACATTACCCCACACAGTAGTATCCATCAGTCACATTACACCGCACAATAGCTTTCAGTCACATTACACCACACAGTAGCATCAGTCTGTCACATTACACCGCACAGTAGCGTCCGTCAGTCACATTACACCGCACAGTAGCAGCAGCGTCCATCCGTCACCTTACACATGTTACACTATAGAAGAGCCCCTTATACACATTATGCTGGCTAGGTAAAATGTAGAGAGAGTGTGTATATGTGTGGAAAGAGTGTGTGTGTGTGTGTGTGTGTGTGTGTGTGTGTGTGTGTGTGTGTGTGTGTGTGTGTGTGTGTGTGTGTGTGTGTATTGCACTGCTTACATAACTATTAAGCTGCTGACTTCTGTTCTGTCCCCCAGGAGTCCCTCTCCACACTCTGCAGTGCAAGACGGGAGCGGTGATCAGAACGCATGGGAAGCACTCTCTCACTGCCTGCTGTTGTAAGTGTAATCTGCATACAGCAGACATTGGGGGGAGGGAAGAGGAAGTGGGCGGGGCTTCGGGCGGCCAGATATGCGGAGTCGGGAGAGGGTGGGCAGCTACAGCGCTGGTGGCCATGGTACAACAATTGCAGGAGAAGGAGCCAGGCATACCTTGCCGGTCATCGCTGCCAGCGCTGCAGCGAGTGGCGGTAGTCGCGCCCCCCCACCCCAGTTTCTGACAGCGGTCCTGTGCCTACAGTGCTTTTGCGCTGTGTGCCAGGCACCGCTTGCCCGTAGGTAGTTACGGCCCTGTACACAACTTTCCACCTATTGCCATGAGTCTTGGTTATGCAAGACAGTTTTTTATTTATTTATTTATTTATTTATTTATTTATTAACAGTTTTTTTATCTTATACAACGCAGCAAATTCTGTTACGCTTTACAACTGGAAACAGTGATAACATAAAATAAAACAATTGCAAACAGTGAAAAAACAATATTAGGTAATAACAGGCAGTCACAGAGGCAAGAAGGCCCTGCTCGCCAACTTACAATCTAAACAAAATATAAGTATGTAATTAAAGTATGTAATCTGTCATATAACAGATCTTGGTATTTGTTATGTCCAGAAAATGATGTATTTTGTTACAGAGCAAGTTGCTTCGTGAGCAGAATTGAGAAATGCCTAGTGCTACATTGATGATGTAACCAATATAACAAGGACCAGATCTGTCTACAGCTTCTGGCACACTACCGAGCAGTGTACTTCTTTCCAGTGATTTTCTCAGAAGACCTCTCAAACTAGTCTAATTTGATCTCGACCATTCCGCATTTAAGAACTAAAATACATCAGCAAGGCTAATCAGCTCCAGGTTAATAAACAGTCAGGTAATCAGTTATCTAGGAAAATCCCTTAACACAAACTCTAAGTTTAGCTTTATGGATCAGTAAGGGAAATTCATTCACTTTTAATAGACCCTTGATTAAGTCCTCAATCTAAAGAGTTATCGAGCCCTAGTTTTATCTGGAGTCACCTTAATTTGACTTCCAGTCAGATGTTCATACCCAATTTCTCAGATGGTTTGAGGTCTGGAGATTCAGCAAGAGGAGATACAGAGGCCTCTTTGTACCCCTTTTATTGTTGTGTGAATCTATGGACTTGCCACGTTAAATTAAATCCAGTACTTCCACCAGTGTGCATGCTGGCACTTGTAGTGTCAAACGAGCTGGCACTATACTGTATTTGAACATTTTCAACCTGGTACCACTGACCAGGAGGGTTAGAACAGTACATAGCATATTTAGGTCCGGGTTCCGCACTAGATGTCCTGCCCAATGCTGAGCAGTATTTAGTGTCCCTATGCTGAGTAGCATTTACTGACCCTATGATGAGTAGTAGTTACAGTTACAGAAGGGGAGGAAGGGCTGTTTGCTAATGTACAGTATTTATTTTCTTTACCCGAGCTGTTTTCTCTAAACTGCAAGTTTTTTAAACCACCACACGTTGCCAGCAGTTTGGGATTTCATCTACCAAGCCACTGGCTCAGTGGGACCCGGGGCCCAGAGGGCCCACACTGCACACCCGTCACCCATTTTTCAAAACTTACCTCTCCGGAGTAGGGGCGGCCACCCCAGACCGCCCCCATCTCTTGCACAGAAGTAGCCACACATGTGCATGCAAGAAAAACACAGATGGCAAAACCAATGATGGTACCACATAGAATAGGTACTTACCATTGATGGATTGTGCCACTATCACCATTGATGGAGGAGGTACCGATGGCAATCCCTACTCCGGAGTCCTGCGGCACTGACAGTGACTCTGAGCACTAGGTGGCGCACAGGTCGCTGGGTAAATGGAGTGGTACCCAATGGCGTTATGTGCATGTGCAGTAGGGAAAATGGGCAGAGAAATGGAAAAAGCGCCATTTTCCCGGAGACCTGCGCACAACCTTGTGCTCAGAGTCACTGTCACTACCTCTAGAGAGGAGGGGGCCCGGATGTAGACTGTACACGGGTCCCCTCTATCTCTTAATATGCCCCTGCACTGGATAGTTATAATTTAGCATGGATGTGAAAATCACTGGCGATGTGTGGAGGCATGAAACTGACATAAAAAAGCATATTTTAGTAAATGTCTCGACGTGTTCCTATACTATAGCAGCGGCACAAATGGGTACTTGCACTGAGCCATGTCGCAGGCTCTCAATGGCTTGGCAGGCCAGTTTGAGTCTGAAGGCCAGCAGTTAGACTGCTTTAGCATGGAGGAGTGTATTGTATATCAGTCAGTGCCATGCTTTCTAAATTGAATATAAATCACTAAAATTATAAGGTGATGTTAGGCAAAAACTGCATTCCTGAACACATTCCCAACTGGAAAATCAGTAGCTGCATAAATCACATCCAGATATGTTGAAACCACATCTACTTTAGGCAAGGACATTCTCCTTATTCTGTAAGATACTGTATAATCCAATTTTCCAGGGAAAGGGCTGGTGCAAGTGTGCATTGATAAAGATGGCAGGTATGAAACCAAACATATGGAAAGGGGCAGTCCAGCTGGGTGGGATGTAGTTGGAATCACGACAATTAGGATGGTGGCGGTCAGAGGACTAGCATCAGAATCCTGACACTGATGAGAATCCCGACGGTCACAATCCCGAATGTAAGTATGAGGGGGAGGGTTAAAGTTAGGCTCTAGGAGGGGAGGTTAGGCACTAGGGGAAGGGTTAGGGATAGGCTGCAGGAGGGTAGAGTTATGGTTAGGCTGTGGGAGGGTAGAGTTAGGGTTAGGCTGTGGGGGGGTAGAGTTAGGGTTAGGCTGCAGGAAGGTAGAGTTAGGGTTTAGACTGTGGGAGGGTATAACTAGGGTTAAGCTGTGGGAGGGTAGAGTTAGGGATAGGCTGCAAGAGGGTAGAGTTAGGGTTAGGCTGTGGGAGGGTAGAGTTAGGGTTAGGCTGTGGGAGGGTATAATTAGGGTTAGGCTGTGAGAGGGTAGAGCTAGGGTTAGGATGTGGTAGGGTAGAGTTAGGGTTAGGCTGTGTTAGGGTAGAGTTAGGGTTAGGCTGTGGTAGGGTAGATTTGGGGTTAGGCTGTGGGAGGGTAGAGTTAGGTTTAGGCTGTGGGAGGGTAGAGTTAGGGTTAGGCTGTGGGAGGGTAGAGTTAGGGTTAGGCTGTGGGAGGGTATAATTAGGGTTAGGCTGTGAGAGGGTAGAGTTAGGGTTAGGCTGTGGGAGGGTAGTGTTAGGGATAGGCTGCAAGAGGGTAGAATTAGGGTTAGGCTGTGGGAGGGTAGTGTTAGGGTTAGGCTGTGGGAGGGTAGAGTTAGGGTTAGGCTGTGGGAGGGTAGTGTTAGGGTTAGGCTGTGGGAGGGTAGAGTTAGGGTTAGGCTGTGGGAGGGTATAATTAGAGTTAGGCTGTGGGAGGGTAGAGTTAGGGATAGGCTGCAAGAGGGTAGAGTTAGGGTTAGGCTGTGGGAGGGTATAATTAGGGTTAGGCTGTGGGAGGGTAGAGTTAGGGTTAGGCTGTGGGAGGGTAGAGTTAGGGATAGGCTGCAAGAGGGTAGAGTTAGGGTTAGGCTGTGGGAGGGTAGTGTAAGGGTTAGGCTGTGGGAGGGTATAATTAGGGTTAGGCTGTGAGAGGGTAGAGTTAGGGTTAGGCTGTGGGAGGGTAGAGCAAGGGTTAGGCTGTGGGAGGGTATAATTAGGGTTAGGATGTGGGAGGGTAGAGTTAGGGTTAGGCTGTGGGAGGGTAGAGTTAGGGTTAGGCTGTGGGAGGGTAGAGTTAGGGTTAGGCTGTGGGAGGGTAGAGTTAGGGTTAGGCTGTGGGGGGGGTAGAGTTAGGGTTAGGCTGCAGGAAGGTAGAGTTAGGGTTTAGACTGTGGGAGGGTATAACTCGGGTTAGGCTGTGGGAGGGTAGAGTTAGGGTTAGGCTGTGGGAGGGTAGAGTTAGGGTTAGGCTGTGGGAGGGTATAATTAGAGTTAGGCTGTGAGAGGGTAGAGTTAGGGTTAGGCTGTGAGAGGGTAGAATTAGGGTTAGGCTGTGGTAGGGTAGAGTTAGGGTTAGGCTGTGGGAGGGTAGAGTTAGGGTTAGGCTGTGGGAGGGTAGAGTTAGGGTTAGGCTGTGGGAGGGTATAATTAGGGTTAGGCTGTGAGAGGGTAGAGTTAGGGATAGGCTGTGGGAGGGTAGTGTTAGGGATAGGCTGCAAGAGGGTAGAATTAGGGTTAGGCTGTGAGAGGGTAGTGTTAGGGTTAGGCTGTGGGAGGGTAGAGTTAGGGTTGGGCTGTGGGAGGGTGTTAGGGTTAGGCTGTGGGAGGGTAGAGTTAGGGTTAGGCTGTGTGAGGCTATAATTAGGGTTAGGCTGTGGGAGGGTAGAGTTAGGGATAGGCTGCAAGAGGGTAGAGTTAGGGTTAGGCTGTGGGAGGGTAGTGTAAGGGTTAGGCTGTGGGAGGGTATAATTAGGGTTAGGCTGTGAGAGGGCAAGAACTTTCCAGTGGGACCTGCTGGACAAATGGTCCGGATCGCATCTTCAGATGCATCAGCGGATAACCCTGTCACCAAGGACAAGGGTGTCCCTCCTGTGGTGGTTGCAGAGTGCTCATCTTCTAGAGGGCCGCAGATTAGGCATTCAGGACTGGGTCCTGGTGACCACTGATGCCAGCCTGCGAGGCTGGGGAGCAGTCACACAGGGAAGGAATATCCAGGGCTTATGGTCAAGCCTGGAGACATCACTTCACATAAATATCCTGAAGCTAAGGGACATTTACAATGCTCTAAGCTTAGCAAGACCTCTGCTTCAAGGTCAGCCGGTGTTGATCCAGTCGGACAACATCATGGCAGTCACCCACGTAAACAGACAGGGTGGCACAAGAAGCAGGAGGGCAATGGCAGAAGCTGCAAGGATTCTTCGCTGGGCGGAAAATCATGTGATAGCACTGTCAGCAGTATTCATTCCGGGAGTGGACAACTGGGAAGCAGACTTCCTCAGCACGACCTCCACCCGGGAGAGTGGGGACTTCACCCAGAAGTCTTCCACATGATTAAAAACTCGACAGGTATTGCGCCAGGTCCAGGGACCCTCAGGCAATAAGCTGTAGACGCTCTGGTAACACCGTGGGTGTACCAGTCAGGGTATGTGTTCCCTCCTCTGCCTCTCATACCCAAGGTACTGAGATTGATAAGATGGAGAGGAGTAAGCACTATATTCGTGGTTCCGGTTTGGCCAAGAAGGACTTGGTAACCGGAACTTCAAGAGATGCTCACGGAGGATCCGTGGCCTCTACCTCTAAGAAGGGACCTGCTCCAGCAAGGACCCTGTCTGTTCCAAGACTTACCGCGGCTGCGTTTGACGGCATGGCGGTTGAACGCCGGATCCTGAAGGAAAAAAGGCATTCCGGATGAAGTCATCCCTATCCTGATCAAAGCCAGGAAGGATGTAACCGCAAAAACATTATCACCGCAATTGGCGAAAATATGTTGCGTGGTGCGAGGCCAGTAAGGCCCGATGGAGGAAATTCAACTGGGTCGATTCCTACATTTCCTGCAAACAGGAGTGTCTATGGGCCTGAAATTAGGGTCCATTAAGGTTCAAATTTCGGCCCTGTCAATTTTCTTCCAAAAAGAACTAGCTTCAGTCCCTGAAGTTCAGACGTTTGTAAAAGGGGTACTGCATATACAGCCTCCTTTTGTGCCTCCAGTGGCACTTTGGGATCTCAATGTAGTTTTGGGTTCCAAAAGTCACATTGGTTTGAACCACTTAAATCTGTGGAGTTAAAATATCTCACATGGAAAGTGGTCATGCTGTTGGCCCTGGCCTGGGCCAGGCGCGTGTCAGAATTGGCGGCTTTATCCTGAAAAAGCCCTTATCTGATTTTCCATTCGGACAGGGCGGAATTGAGGACTCGTCCTCAGTTTCTCCCCAAGGTGGTTTCAGCGTCTCACCTGAACCAACCTATTGGTGGTGCCTGCGGCTACTAGGGACTTGGAGGCCTCCAAGTTGCTAGACGTTGTCAGTGCCTTGAAAATATATGTTTCCAGGACGGCTGGAGTCAGGAAATCTGACTCGCTGTTTATCCTGTGTGCACCCAACAAGCTGGGTGCTCCTGCTTCTAAGCAGACTATTGCTCGTTGGATTTGTAGTACAATTCAGCTTGCACATTCTGTGGCAGGCCTGCCACAGCCAAAAATCTGTAAATGCCCACTCCACAAGGAAGGTGGGCTCATCTTGGGCGGCTGCCCGAGGGGTCTCGGCTTTACAACTTTGCCGAGCAGCTACTTGGTCAGGAGCAAATACGTTTGTAAAATTCTACAAAATTGATATCCTGGCTGAGGAGGACCTGGAGTTCTCTCATTTGGTGCTGCAGAGTCATCCGCACTCTCCCGCCCGTTTGGGAGCTTTGGTATAATCCCCATGGTCCTTACGGAGTCCCCAGCATCCACTTAGGACGTTAGAGAAAATAAGAATTTACTTACCGATAATTCTATTTCTCATAGTCCGTAGTGGATGCTGGGCGCCCATCCCAAGTGCGGATTGTCTGCAATACTTGTACATAGGCCCTCATTCCGAGTTGATCGGTCGCAAGGCGAATTTAGCAGAGTTACACACGCTAAGCCTACGCCTACTGGGAGTGTATCTTAGCTTCTTAAAATTGCGACCGATGTATTCGCAATATTGCGATTACAAACTACTTTGCAGTTTCTGAGTAACTTCAACCTTACTCTGCCTGTGCGATCAGTTCAGTGCTTGTCGTTCCTGGTTTGACGTCACAAACACACCCAGCGTTCGCTCAGACACTCCCCCGTTTCTCCAGCCACTCCTGCGTTTTTTCCGGAAACGGTAGCGTTTTCATCCACACGCCCATAAAACGCCGTGTTTCCGCCCAGTAACACCCATTTCCTGTCAATCACATTACGATCGCCGGAGCGATGAAAAAGCCGTGAGTAAAAATACTATCTTCATTGTTAAATTACTTGGCGCAGTCGCAGTGCGAATATTGCGCATGCGTACTAAGCGGATTTTCATTGCGATGCGATGAAAAATACCGAGCGAACGACTCGGAATGAGGGCCATAGTTATTGTTACAAAAATGGGGTTATTATTGTTGTGAGCCATCTTTCAGAGGCTCCTCTGTTATCATGCTGTTAACTGGGTTCAGATCACAGGTTATACGGTGTGATTGGTGTGGCTGGTATGAGTCTTACCCGGGATTCAAAATCCTTCCTTATTGTGTACGCTCGTCCGGGCACAGTATCCTAACTGAGGCTTGGAGGAGGGTCATGGGGGGAGGAGCCAGTGCACACCAGATAGTCCTAAAGCTTTCTTTAGATGTGCCCAGTCTCCTGCGGAGCCGCTATTCCCCATGGTCCTTACGGAGTCCCCAGCATCCACTACGGACTATGAGAAATAGAATTATCGGTAAGTAAATTCTTATTATTTTCAAGACGTGTGGTGTTTTATTTTAATATTTTCTTTACAGGTGGACTACAGGTGCCAGCGGGCCCTTTATGTCCGGGCATGCTGGCACTTGTGGTTCTCCAAGTGCCAGCATGCTGGGGCAGGCTTGCTGGGACCTGTAGGCCACCTGTAAAGAACAATATTAACACACAATGAACCCCGTACCCACCCCCACCAGGGGTGCGGGGCATAGCACTGGGCTATCAGCCCAGTGCTGGTTATTGCTCAGGAGGGGGGGCCCCATTTTTTGGGGGGGGTTCCCACTTTCTGAGGAATTCCAACCCTGGGCTGACTGGCTGGGGGGGCAGATTAATGTTATGGCAGGGGGACACCCAGGGCCGGATTAACAATGGGGCGGATGGAGCTGCAGCTCCAGGCCCCCCATTGAAAATCGGCCCACAGACCGCTGTAGTGAAGGGGCCCTTAAACGCGAGCATTACAATGAGTCACACTGACTTATTGTTAATGCCGCTGCCAGCGCTGCGCCTGCCGCAAGACAGTGCCGCAGGCCCAGACTGTACATTCAAGTATCGGCCAGAGCGGGAGGAGGAGCCGCTCTCCCTTCTCCTCTCGAGTGCCTCCTGCCCCCAGCCTATTAGTGATGCTTCTGTGCTGAGTGACGTGAGTGGGGGAGGAGCCGTTCTCCTCTCCACTCTCAGTTCCCTCCCTTCCCAGACTCAGGGGGATATTTAATAAACGTGTGGGTAGGTGCAAGAGAGTACCGCGGTATGTGCTGACGGACGGCCGCTGGTATGTGTGCATGCGCAATTTCCCTTCTCAGCCGGCTACCTCTATTCCTTGTCTGTCAGCCAAGTGAGGGATGGTGGGGAGGTGGTGGGCCCCGGAGCCAGCTGCTCGCTGGCTGTTAATGTATAATACTGGGCACTTCTGGGTGGGATTGAGAGACGGAGGGAGCAGCAGTGTGTGCCTGTCCTCTGCGCTGTTCTTCTCTGAAGGTGGGGAGAAGCCAGCTTCTGCTCCGGGAGAGGAGGTACATCTAATGTAACAACCCTATCAACAATACTCTTGCCTCTAGTATAACTCGGAAGTAAACATGTATCTCTCAAAGACAGTAGATCACTATCTGTGTTTATTATAGACGAGAGATTTTTTGCTCATTCAGTGATATTGTCAGTAGCGGTTGTGTATCTGTTTACCCACGGAATACGTGCAGATACTACACCGCTATTAGACGACAGGGGCCTAGTCTGTGTCACCAATGAATTCCTAGATTTATTCAGGGCCTTATTCCAGCTGCTTAGTAATTCATTTCTGGGAGCACAAATTATCAAACATCTGATCCATAGCCGTCTCAACCTCCGTCTCGTCAGTTTATGTGTTTGAAACTGCTATATCCATTAACATGATATTAATGATATTCTAGTACATTGCACAGTGTTTTAGAATTGTGGTGCTCCATATATTATTGTATTTTGTATTTGGTGAAGGTTTATACAATTATTTGTTTATTGTTCAGCATTCCCTAGCAACGGAAGTTGCGCCTTCCTATTGGCTTACCTGGTCCAGGCGCAGTCTGCTGACGTTCAGTTTCTGTGTAGGAGCAGCGGCTGGGCGGGAGCAGCGTCGCGGGACAGGTGATCTTTGTTAACATAATGGGTGGGATTCAATTCTTTTCACCCCTTTCCACACTCGTTCTGTTTCTGCCCTCAGGGACGTTGTATCATTATCTCAGCTCGCTACCCCTGGAGTAGCAAGGCACCAAACCCTTTACACAGTAAACCTGATTACTATGGGCGCAATATGCGCGATAACGGAGATCATTTTAGAAAGGAAATTGGGCGTGATATGTCATTTGAATCTCACCCAAATCCAATGACTGTTTGTTTGTGGATATATATTGTCTGTTTGATGTTGTATTTTTTAATGTTTGTCCCTGACGAGGGGTGAATACCCGAAACGGCGTAGGACGCAATAAAGAAAGCTGATATTAACTTTATCAAGTCTGTGGAATGCAGCTATATCTTGCTGTTTACATTCACGCCACATTTGTAACCTATGGAGGGCACCGCAGCCGGTATTTGGAGTATCCCAAAGTGAGTGCCGGGCTTGTTTGGCTGTTATATGTGTGTGTATATATATATACACACACACACACACACACACACACACACACGTACACGTGCGAAGACACCGGCATTGCATTATGGTCTACTTTACCCCTCTCTATCCAGAACATAGACTGCTATGTCCCAGGTGAGCAGTCTTATGTCCCAGAGCAAGCGGTGGAGGAGGTAGTCCGATACCCGGCGAAGGGGGGAAGTCTGGAGCGGCACGCCTGTGTCGGCGTCTGCGCACGCCTATATATATATATATATATATATATATATACACTGCTCAAAAAAATAAAGGGAACACTAAAATAACACATCCTAGATCTGAATGAATTAAATATTCTTATTAAATACTTTGTTCTTTACATAGTTGAATGTGCTGACAACAAATCACACAAAAATTATCAATGGACATCAAATTTATTAACCCATGGAGGTCTGGATTTGGAGTCACACCCAAAATTAAAGTGGAAAAACACACTACAGGCTGATCCAACTTTGATGTAATGTCCATAAAACAAGTCAAAATGAGGCTCAGTAGTGTGTGTGGCCTCCACGTGCCTGTATGACCTCCCTACATCCCACACAAGTGGCTCAGGTAGTGCAGCTCATCCAGGATGGCACATCAATGCGAGCTGTGGCAAGAAGGTTTGCTGTGTCTGTCAGCGTAGTGTCCAGAGCATGGAGGCGCTACCAGGAGACAGGCCAGTACATCAGGAGACGTGGAGGAGGCCGTAGGAGGGCAACAACCCAGCAGCAGGACCGCTACCTCCGCCTTTGTGCAAGGAGGAACAGGAGGAGCTCTGCCAGAGCCCTGCAATATGACCTCCAGCAAGCCACAAATGTGCATGTGTCTACTCAAACGATCAGAAACAGACTCCTTTAGGATGGTATGAGGGCCCGACATCCACAGGTGGGGGTTGTGCTTACAGCTGAACACTGTGCAGGACGTTTGGCATTTGCCAGAGAACACCAAGATTGGCAAATTCGCCACTGGTGCCCTGTGCTCTTCACAGATGAAAGCAGGTTCTCACTGAGCACATGTGACAGACGTGACAGAGTCTGGAGACGCCAAGGAGAACGTACTGCTGCCTGCAACATCCTCCAGCATGACCGGTTTGGCAGTGGGTCAGTAATGGTGTGGGGTGGCATTTCTTTGGGGGGCCGCACAGCTCTCCATGTGCTCGCCAGAGGTAGCCTGACTGCCATTAGGTACCGAGAAGAGATCCTCAGACCCCTTGTGAGACCATATGCTGGTGCGGTTGGCCCTGGGTTCCTCCTAATTCAAGACAATGCTAGACCTCATGTGGCTGGAGTGTGTCAGCAGTTCCTGCAAGATGAAGGCATTGATGTTATGGACTGGCCCGCCCGTTCCCCAGACCTGAATCCAATTGAGCACATCTGGGACATCATGTCTCGCTCCATCCACCAAGGCTACGTTGCACCACAGACTGTCCAGGAGTTGGTGGATGCTTTAGTCCAGGTCTGGGAGGAGATCCCTCAGGAGACCATCCACCACCTCATTAGGAGCATGCCCAGGCATTGTAGGGAGATCATGCAGGCACGTGGAGGCCACACACACTACTGAGCCTCATTTTGACTTGTTTTAAGGACATTACATCAAAGTTGGATCAGCCTGTAGTGTGTCTTTCCACTTTAATTTTGAGTGTGACTCCAAATCCAGACCTCCATGGGTTAATAAATTTGATTTCCATTGATAATTTTTGTGTGATTTTGTTGTCAGCACATTCAACTATGTAAAGAACAAAGTATTTAATAAGAATATTTCATTCATTCAGATCTAGGATGTGTTATTTTAGTGTTCCCTTTATTTTTTTGAGCAGTGTATATATATATATATATTATCTTCATATGACTTAACAACTACTGAGACTGAGGTCTTAGCTAAGGGACTATCATTTGTTCCGACGCAAAAATTTAATTCACTTGAATGGAATGTTGAACAACATAAATTACACCGACTGCTGAAGCTCAAAGAATTCTATCATAAACGGCCACCTGCCGCTCCATCTTCTTCACAGGAGATACCAGCTGTTGAAATTCCTCCACAATTGATGAAACTTACTCCTAGAAGCACGTTTGAACCTCAATCGTTCAACCCTTCCATTAAGACATTTATACGCCTTCTTAATGATGAAGTCCAGTCGTCTGTGTCGACTTTACCTCCGTGTCGCTATAATTTATCTAAAGCTGAACAATTAGTATTGGACAATCTATCTAACAACAAATCTTTGATTTTCCGCCCAGCCGACAAGGGGGGTGCCCTAGTAATCCAGGATCTGGATAAATACAAAGCCCAAGTTGATATTCATCTGAATGATTCTTCCACCTATCGCCTTCTTCCACAAGATCCGTCAGTCATCTTTAGAACAGAACTTGCCACTATCCTTAAAAGTGCTTTGGACCATGGTATTATCCCTGAGGCACTTTCTAAAGCACTTTTACCATCTTTTCCCATCGTCCCACTACTCTATACTACCCCAAAGATTCACAAATCCATTGTTGATCCCCCGGGGAGACCCATTATTGCTGCCCGTGGTGGTCTATCCCAGCCTGCATCTGTATACATTGACAGTCTACTTCAACCATTTATTAGACAACATCCGAGATATCTGCTTGATACTACATCTCTCCTTGTGAAATTATGTGAACTTCCAAAGCTAGATCCAGATGTGACAATGTTTACTATCGATGTTACTAATTTATACACTGTTATTCCCCATGATTTAGGTTTATCTTCAGTAAGCCGTTTTTTAGAAAATCAGATATCCTATAATGGCCCTGATGTGGAATTTGTGATTATGTTACTCAAATTTATTTTGACTAGGAATTTCTTTCTATACAATGGAGCTTTTTATTTACAGCTAATTGGTTGTGCGATGGGGGCGGCGGTGGCCCCCTCATACGCTAATATTTTCATGTTTGATGTTGAAAAATCAGTATTTTTTTCAGATGAATTAATTGCTGATAGGATTATTTTTTTCTGCCGCTACATCGATGATCTGTTGATCTTCTGGAAGGGCGATAGTTCTGATCTGATTGACCACATTAACCAACATAATTTAGGCCCTAGTCCTGTAAAGTTTACGTTCTCTTGTAGTTCTACTGAAATCCATTACCTTGATGTTTCTATACATTTACAGGAGGGTTATGTGTCAACTAGCTTGTTTAGCAAACCCACGGACCGTAATAATTTACTGGCCTATAATAGCTGTCACCCCAGACCTCTTATTGCAGGTCTGCCGTATTCCCAATTTATCCGTGTGAGACGCATTACATCAGACATCCAACAAGCAGAACTCCAAATGAATACCCTAATGAAAAAGTTTCTTGACAGGGGTTATGATTATGATCAGCTACTTCTTTCTAAAAACAAGGCACTTAATATGCATAGACAAACATTATTGGAACCTAAACCCTGTGACAATAAAAATGTCCTCCCTTGGGTCACTCAATTTACTACAGCCAGTGGCCCCATTAATAAAATTTCCAAAAAACTGTGGCCAATTGTCACATCAGACCCTGACTGTAATTTGTCTAATACTCACCTTATGTCATGTTATAAACGTGGCCGTAACATCCGTGACATTCTAGTCAAAGCGGATATTACAGAACCTGTTCCCAGTATTTATAGAGGTAAAATGGGATGCATACGCTGCACTTGTGTTACGTGCAAATTTCTTATTCCTGGTGACACCTTTTACCATCCCCATACTGGCAAAAAATTATACATTAGACATAGACTCACGTGCAATTCGAAATTTGTTGTTTACCAAATTATCTGCCCATGTGGCTTGTCTTACATAGGCAAAACCGAACGCTCATTCAAGGAGCGGATGGCAGCTCATCGTTCAGCTATTAAAGCTGCTTTAATTTCTGGCAGTAGCGACCAACCTGTGGCGAGACATTTCGCCTTAGCATCACATAATCTGACCACACTCAAGTATAGGATGATCGACCATATACCATTATCCCTAAGGGGTGGGAATCGTGGGCTTAAATTGTTACACTGTGAGGCACGCTGGATTTACCGTTTAGGTACTCTAGTTCCTGGTGGCCTTAATGAACAGTCCGGTATTGCAACTTTGGCCTCTACTTAAATATCTATATCCGTTTTTGTCTCACAGATTGTTATTTTGATTAGAGTTTCCCCATTCATGGTTTTTTCGTCCCTTTTTTGTTTTGTTTGGTACTTAGTATTGATATTTTTATGCAGTTCCCTTATTTGGCCTGTTAAGTATATACTAATCTACTAAGGATATGGTATTTACTGTATTTGCGAGATGTGTTTATGTCTATGCGTGCATTGTATATCTTTGTTGTCATGGTGACGGGTTTTCCATTCACTCACAGTCATACGCGTCTTTTCAGTGCGCCATGACGTAATCCCCGCTGAGTCGGACGGGTGGGTGGTCCCGCCGCGCCGGCTGGCGTTCTCACATGGTGATGGTCCTTATATAAGGTATGTTTCACTTTTTATATGTATATCCTGACGAAAATGCCACAATAAATACGGGCATTGAAACGTTGTCATTACTTCTTACTCTCTGTGTCAATCATTGGAGTGCCGCACCGCTAGTCCTTTTTATCCATTCATTGTGAGGGCACCCAATGTTATACCTATTTCAAGTGGCTGTGCCGGACCCCTGCCTTTTTCTATATATATATATATATAATATATACACCATATAGAGTATACAACATATATACATACACCATATAGAGTATACAGTATACATACACACAGAGACACGTTGGATCCAGCTCTGAATCAAGCCCATTATGTGTGTATGTCAGCATACATTCCTATGGGAATGTAGTGCCGACAGTTCAGGTACAGAAGTAATGAGAGCAGGTAAACACCTAGGGACAGGGACGTAGCCAGAACTTTGTGGGCCCCATAGCAACATTTTGCAGGGTCCCCTGTCCCAATGCTTCTAGAGAGACATTTTTCTGCAAGTTGTTAATTTTATGCCCGATAATAGTGCCCTAGTTTATTTTATGAACACTAGTAGTGCCCTACTTGACGTTATGACACATTGCAGGTCTGCCAGTACACATTATACAACACAGCACCCACAATTCACATTATGAAATACAGTGCCCCCGTTCATATTACATAATATAATAATGCCCTTCAGTACATTTTATACCACATTACAATGATATATTGTAGGCCCCAAGTAAAGTTTATAAGGGCCCCTATGCCAGACCCAATGGTGCAAAATGTATACAGGTTGAGTATCCCATATCCAAATATCCGAAATACGGAATATTCCGAAATACGGACTTTTTTGAGCGAGAGTGAGATAGTGAAACTTTTGTTTTCTGATGGCTCAATGTACACAAACTTTGTTTAATACACACAGTTATTAAAAATATTGTATTAAATGACCTTCAGGCTGTGTGTATAAGGTGTATATGAAACATAAATGAATTGTGTGAATGTAGACACACTTTGTGCATTAAACAAAGTTATAAAAAAATATTGGCTAAAATTACCTTCAGGCTGTGTGTATAAGGTGCATATAAAACATAAATGCATTCTGTGCTTAGATTTAGGTCCCATTGCCATTATATCTCATTATGGTATGCAATTATTCCAAAATACGGAAAAATCCCATATCCAAAATACCTCTGGTCCCAAGCATTTTGGATAAGGGATACTCAACCTGTATAACAAATGTATCTGTGACAGAGAAGGTGGCCCATCCCTGCACTATGGTAGCTATGCCCTTGCCTAGGGACCAGACTACAAATTATAGGTAAAGTCAAGACACAATAATGTACATAAAGACTAAGAGGAGGGGGAATGATAATGTGCACACAGTACAAACTAGGAGGGAAAGAGGGCAGACTACAGCATATACAGACTACGGGGGCACACTAACATATATACAGACTAGAAGGGGAAGGGGAGCACACTACAGTATATACAGACTGGGGGGGCACACTATAGTATATACAGACTAGGGAGGGGGGCACCCTGACACATATACAGACTAGTAGGGGAGTGGGCACACAAATACATATACACACTAAGAGGGAAGGGGGCACGCTAATTGGTAACGCCTAGATCCCCTTTGCCGAGAGGACCTTTCCCATCCCAAAATGCACTGGGTCAACGTCACCATCTATTGGGAATAGTAACATGTGGTGAGCAAAGTAAGACTCCAGTCCCAAAGTGTGGCGAGGGTACAACTGAGACAAAAAAAAACCCAGAAAATAACTTGCAACAAACCTAGATTGGAGAAAAAATTAAAATGATGTAACAGCATAAGACAACCTCCGCCCTCACCTGATGTCACATCAGGGTCCTTAAGGCGATGGGGATATAGATTCTACCCACACTTGTGCATATACAGGCTAGGAGAGGAGGAGACACAATGATGTATATACAGAGCGGGAGGGGAGGGGGCACACTAATGCATATACTGTTAAGGACACACTCCTTTTTAGTGGCCATGCCCCCTTTTTTGGCGCGCGCAACAGTACTTCTGTTTCATTTCACATACCCCCACTTCAAAATTCCTACTTCGACGTCCACTGGGATGATTGTCCAGAAAGTGAACATAAAGTCCCGTATATCACACGCTTTTAAAAATGTTTTCCTTTTAAACTGGTCTGTTAAGAAATTGTTGTTATATGAAAACTTAATTGCTTAGTAGCAATGCCTTACCCTATAACTTAAGACCCACTAAAATCTTGTTATTTTGGAGAAGTATGTCATTTGTATTTGTGTAGCGGTCCCGTGCATCATGGAGAATCGCCAACTGTATGTATGTGTGTATGTAGGTGTCTGTTGCTCTGCTCCTCTATTAAGTGGTTGAAGGTAGGCACTAGCTATGACCTCCATGGAGATAGCCACACCCATGGCACAGGCCACAATCACTATTTAGACCACCCCCACCACAGCGCTTGTCACACCTCCTGCCAAGGCATGCAATAGGCCTTTCATAAATTTCAGCTCCAGGCCCATGTGGACCTTAATCTGGCACTGGGGACACCACACTGAGTGTCTCCCCTGCTATGGCATTACTCCCCCTGGCTGGTTCTGCCTAGTGCTGGTTTTACTGATGTGTTGGGGGACCACACTTTTTTTTTTTTCGGGGGGGGGGGGGGGGGCTTGTTAGTGTCACAACTGAGGGCCTGAGCTGACGGAAGGCAGCCTCAGTTGTAGGGGCTGAGATGTACCGGAACCTGGGAGGTTATCAGACCCCTGGACATGTAAGTAGCATGAAGAGAAACCGCCCGAAGGCGTGACCACGACAACTCGAGTAAAAGTCAATGATATTTATTTATGACAAACTCCATGCATCACAGTAGCAGTAAAAAGTAACATAAAAATCAGCAGAGAAATAATAATACAGTTCCTGGGTACTACAGGGGCAGGGGCCACAGAGCTCTGGTGGTATGAGACAGTTCTTATTATCTGCAAGTTGGAAAGTCCTTACCAGGCTCAACTGTAGCAATGAGGAAAGCCCAGGGTCGTACCAGCTGGTGTTCCAGGGAAAGCTGGACTGCTGTAGATAAAATGCTGCTGTGGGTACTGGTTAGAACCAGACAGGTGTTGGCACGGAGTGGATACTGGCTGGAACCAGTTAAATAATAAATAAAGCTTGAGAGCGATGCAATGTAGATGAAATGTAGAATTTGAGAGCGGAGAAATAATAATACCGGTGGAGAGTGGTAAACTGCAGAAAGGACACCGGCCCTTTAAGAGAAGCTGTACACTGCTGGAAGCTGAGCTGGAAGCAGGTGATGTTGTAGCTGGAAACAGGTGAGTCCAGAATGGATCGGAGAGTCAGGCTACACCGCAGATGGAATGCTGGTGCGGGTCTCTATAGCAGAAGTCTGGAGACAGGAGCTGGAACCTGGAAGACAATCACAGGAGAGAGACAAACTGGAACTAGGTTTGACAACCAAAGCACTGACGCCTTCCTTGCTCAGGCACAACCTATTTATACCTGCAGCAAGGAAGGCATTGGCTAGGCAATTATGCAAATTAATAATACTGACAACGGATTGGTAGGAATGATCAGCTGACAGAATCCAAGATGGCTGCGCCCATGCAGACACTTGGAGGGAAGTTTGGATTGTAATCCATGTGGTCTGGAAAACAGTAATGACGGCGCCGGCCACCGGAGACAGGAGACGCCAGGCTGACAGATGCACATCCGACCACGCGGACACAGCGGAGGCCGCGGCTGACGTAATCGCCACTCTGAATGCAGAAGCTCAGGGACGGCGGCGGAGGCCGCGGGAGACGCCATGCCAGATGTATAAGGCGTTACTGTGACTGCGTCCAGAGAGACAGGAGAGGATGCGGGAATGTGCACATCAGGATAACAGATGGGATCCGGTCCTGGAGCGCTGAGCCAGCCTTAGGAGGCATCTGATAGGTAAGAAATGGCGTCCAGATACCCGGATCGTGACAGCACCCCCCCCTTTAGGAGTGGCCCCAGGACACTTCTTTGGCTTTTGAGGAAACTTGGAATGGAATCTCCGGACCAAGGCAGGAGCATGGACATCAGAAGCATTGGTCCATGAACGTTCCTCAGGGCCATAACCCTTCCAGTCAATAAGATACTGAAGTTGACCGTAACGGTGACGTGAGTCCAGGATCTTGGCTACTTCATACTCAACGCCTCGTTGAGTTTGGACTTTCGGAGTTGGAGGAAGTGAGGAATGAAACCGATTCAAGATTAGCGGTTTCAACAGGGAAACATGGAATGTCCTGGGTATCTTTAAGAAGGGAGGCAACTGGAGTCTGTAAGCAATAGGATTGATGACTTGATCAATTTTAAAAGGACCGATGTAGCGAGGTGCAAACTTCATACTGGGAACTCTTAACCTCAAATTCTTCGTGGATAACCATACCCGATCACCCACCTTGAGAGCAGGAACTGCTCGACGCTTCTTATCCGCAAACTTCTTGTACCTGAACGATGCCTTGAGCAGAGCTGATCGTACGCTCTTCCAGATATTGGCAAACTGATGCAAGGTGATATCCACTGCGGGAACAGAAGTTGCTGGAAGCGGTTGGAACTCAGGGACTTTAGGGTGGAATCCAAAGTTGGTGAAGAATGGTGTTGAAGAAGATGAAGAATGATACTGGTTGTTATGACAGAACTCGGCCCAGGGAAGTAATTGAACCCAGTCATCTTGAGAGGAGGACACATAGATGCGGAGGAAGGACTCCAAGTCCTGATTCACCCTCTCAGTTTGACAATTGGTCTGAGGATGGTAAGCCGTGGAAAACTTTAGCTTGACTTGGAGGGCTTGACATAAACTTCGCCAGAATTTGGCTGTGACTTGAACTCCTCGATCTGAGATAATTTCTTCTGGAAGACCGTGGAGTCGAAAGATCTCTTGTATGAATACTTGAGCCAACTTGAAAGCTGACGGAAGACCGGTGAGAGGAATGAAGTGTGCCATCTTGGTGAACCGGTCAACTACCACCCAGATGGTATTAAACTTGTTGCACATGGGCAAATCTGTAATAAAATCCATCGACAAATGGGTCCATGGTCGACGGGGATCAGATAGTGGAACCAGTTGCCCCGCAGGCGACTGGCGGGATACTTTATGTTGAGCACACTTTGGGCAAGATGCAATAAACTCCAAAACGTCCTTTTTCAGAGTTGGCCACCAATAGGACCTAGAGATAAACTCCAGGGTTTTTTGGATACCTGTATGTCCGGCAAAGCGGGAAGCATGGGCCCAATGCATGAGCTTCTTCCTTAGTGTCGGCTTCACAAAACTTTTCCCTGATGGGGGCGTAGAGTCCATCCCTACCGTGGAGAATGCCAACGGACTTATAATAGGATGCTTGTCTGAAGACTCTGACTCATTTTCTTGCTCCCATGAGCGGGAAAGGGCATCGGCCTTGCGATTCTGAGAGCCCGGACAGAACTGGAGTTTAAAGTCGAACCTGGAAAAGAAAAGTGCCCATCTGGCCTGACGAGGGTTGAGACATTGTGCGCCTTTCAGATATAGAAGGTTCTTGTGGTCTGTAAGGATGGTGATTGAATGAGAAGCTCCCTCCAACAGATATCTCCACTCCTCTAGAGCGAGCTTGATGGCTAGCAACTCCTGGTCGCCAATGGCATAGTTGCGCTCCGCTGGGGAGAACTTCCGTGAGAAGAAACTGCAAGGATGTAAATGGCCATCTTTTGCCCTCTGAGATAACACCGCTCCTACTCCAACGGAGGAGGCATCCACCTCTAGGATGAAAGGAGAGTCGATGTCAGGCTGTTTCAGGACAGGCGCAGAGATGAACCTCTGTTTTAAAAGATGAAAAGCTTGCATGGCTTCTTCAGACCACTTGGACGGGTTAGCACCCTTCTTGGTGAAAGCAGTAATAGGCGCCACAATGGTGGAAAAGTCTCGTATAAACTTTCGGTAATAATTGGCGAACCCTAAGAACCTCTGGACCCCTTTGAGGGTTAAGGGTACCGGCCAATTCTGGATTGCTTGTAGTTTCTCAGGATCCATCTCTAGTCCGGAACCGGACACAATGTACCCTAGAAACGGAATGGACTTGACTTCAAAGACGCATTTCTCTAATTTGCAATAGAGATGATTGACACGGAGACGGGACAGAACCTCCTTTACCCAAAAACGATGTTCCTCTAAATTGTTGGCAAAAATGAGGATATCATCTAGATAGACCACGACATGACGGTATAGAATGTCTCTGAAGATCTCATTGACGAAATGCTGGAAGACAGCTGGAGCATTGCTCAATCCGAAGGGCATGACGAGGTACTCATAATGTCCGTCACGGGTGTTAAATGCGGTCTTCCACTCGTCACCCTCACGGATCCGGATGAGATTGTATGCACCTCTCAAGTCCAGCTTTGTAAAGATGGTAGCTCCGCTAACTCTGTCAAAGAGCTCAGTAATCAGGGGTAAAGGATAGCGGTTCTTGATGGTAATGTCGTTCAAACCTCTGTAGTCGATGCACGGCCGCAGACCACCATCTTTCTTTTTTACAAAAAAGAAGCCTGCGCCGGCTGGAGAAGAAGAAGGTCGAATGAACCCCTTTGCTAGGTTCTCTTTAATGTATTCCTCCATAGAATGCGTCTCGGGCAGAGACAACGGATAAGTTCGGCCTCGAGGTGGAACCTTCCCTGGAACGAGATCAATCGGGCAGTCCCATTCTCTATGAGGAGGAAGGATATCAGCAGAAGCTTTACTGAACACATCCGTGAAATCTTGATATGGAGGAGGTGGAACATCAGACGACCTGGGGGAGGAAGAACAGACAGGCAACACTTTAAACAAACATGTCTCAGCACAGGAGGGACCCCATGCCAGGATTTGCGTAGTCGTCCAATCAATTGTAGGATTGTGAAGACGGAGCCATGGAAGGCCCAGGACCACAGGATGTGTGGCTCTTGGAATCACTAAAAGTGAAATAAGTTCGGAATGAAGAACTCCCACTCTCAGACGAACTGGTAGAGTCCTTAGAGCAATAACTGTATCAAAAATTTTACTGCCATCCACGGCAGTTAAGGAAAAGGAGGAAGGAAGTCTCTCGGTGGGTAGGGACCACCGTTTAACATAGGCTTCGGTAATAAAGTTCCCAGCTGCTCCGGAATCCAGGAGGGCAATGACGTTCTGATAACGTTGAGCAACTTGAAGCGAGACTGGGAGATTACAATCTTGAGGAGATGGAGAGGAGATCATTACTCCTAGCCGGCCCTCTCCTTGGCGAGCTAGGATTTGAAGTTTCCCGGACGTTTGGGACAGGCATGAATAGTGTGAGACGGGGCTGCACAATACAGACAGAGAGACTCAGAGAGACGTCTTCGGCGCTCAGCAGGAGTTAAACGGGAACGGCCAATTTGCATGGGTTCATCTTTAGTTGGTGACAGTTGGCGAGGAGGAGGAGCAGAAGATTTTGGAGCAGATGATCTTCCACGCTCAGTTGCTCTCTCTCTGAAACGTAAGTCAACTTTTGTACAAAGTGAGATTAGCTCATCTAACTTGGAGGGTAAGTCTCTGGTAGCTAACTCATCTTTAATACGCTCGGATAAACCATGCCAGAATGCAGCATACAGGGCCTCGTCGTTCCATGCCAGTTCAGATGCCAGGATCTGGAACTGTATAAGATATTGTCCTACAGTATGTGATCCCTGGCGTAAACGGAGAATCTCAGACGAAGCTGAAGTTACCCGGCCTGGCTCGTCGAAGATGCGCCTGAATGTTGACACGAATGCAGTGTAAGAAGATAGCAGGGTGTCGGACCTCTCCCATAACGGTGATGCCCAGTCAAGGGCTGAGCCACTGAGAAGTGAGATGATGTAGGCAATTTTTGTACGGTCACTGGGAAAATTGCCAGGTTGTAGCTCAAACTGAATCTCACACTGGTTGAGAAATCCCCTGCAGAATCTTGGAGATCCATCAAATTTTGCTGGCGTTGGAAGATGAAGACGTGGAGCAGAAACGGGTAAGGTGGGTGGGGTTATAGTTGGAGTCACTGTGGTTGACGCCCCAGATGCGCCTGATCCACGGAGAGTTGTCTGAATCCCATCCAGCCGAGTAGAGAAATCCTGGAGACAGCGGATGATGTGGCCCTGTGCAGCCTCCTGATGTTCAAGTCGGGCTGCCAGTTCTTGCATCGGCCAGAGCGGGAGGAGGAGCCGCTCTCCCTTCTCCTCTCGAGTGCCTCCTGCCCCCAGCCTATTAGTGATGCTTCTGTGCTGAGTGACGTGAGTGGGGGAGGAGCCGTTCTCCTCTCCACTCTCAGTTCCCTCCCTTCCCAGACTCAGGGGGATATTTAATAAACGTGTGGGTAGGTGCAAGAGAGTACCGCGGTATGTGCTGACGGACGGCCGCTGGTATGTGTGCATGCGCAATTTCCCTTCTCAGCCGGCTACCTCTATTCCTTGTCTGTCAGCCAAGTGAGGGATGGTGGGGAGGTGGTGGGCCCCGGAGCCAGCTGCTCGCTGGCTGTTAATGTATAATACTGGGCACTTCTGGGTGGGATTGAGAGACGGAGGGAGCAGCAGTGTGTGCCTGTCCTCTGCGCTGTTCTTCTCTGAAGGTGGGGAGAAGCCAGCTTCTGCTCCGGGAGAGGAGGTACATCTAATGTAACAACCCTATCAACAATACTCTTGCCTCTAGTATAACTCGGAAGTAAACGTGTATCTCTCAAAGACAGTAGATCACTATCTGTGTTTATTATAGACGAGAGATTTTTTGCTCATTCAGTGATATTGTCAGTAGCGGTTGTGTATCTGTTTACCCACGGAATACGTGCAGATACTACACCGCTATTAGACGACAGGGGCCTAGTCTGTGTCACCAATGAATTCCTAGATTTATTCAGGGCCTTATTCCAGCTGCTTAGTAATTCATTTCTGGGAGCACAAATTATCAAACATCTGATCCATAGCCGTCTCAACCTCCGTCTCGTCAGTTTATGTGTTTGAAACTGCTATATCCATTAACATGATATTAATGATATTCTAGTACATTGCACAGTGTTTTAGAATTGTGGTGCTCCATATATTATTGTATTTTGTATTTGGTGAAGGTTTATACAATTATTTGTTTATTGTTCAGCATTCCCTAGCAACGGAAGTTGCGCCTTCCTATTGGCTTACCTGGTCCAGGCGCAGTCTGCTGACGTTCAGTTTCTGTGTAGGAGCAGCGGCTGGGCGGGAGCAGCGTCGCGGGACAGGTGATCTTTGTTAACATAATGGGTGGGATTCAATTCTTTTCACCCCTTTCCACACTCGTTCTGTTTCTGCCCTCAGGGACGTTGTATCATTATCTCAGCTCGCTACCCCTGGAGTAGCAAGGCACCAAACCCTTTACACAGTAAACCTGATTACTATGGGCGCAATATGCGCGATAACGGAGATCATTTTAGAAAGGAAATTGGGCGTGATATGTCATTTGAATCTCACCCAAATCCAATGACTGTTTGTTTGTGGATATATATTGTCTGTTTGATGTTGTATTTTTTAATGTTTGTCCCTGACGAGGGGTGAATACCCGAAACGGCGTAGGACGCAATAAAGAAAGCTGATATTAACTTTATCAAGTCTGTGGAATGCAGCTATATCTTGCTGTTTACATTCACGCCACATTTGTAACCTATGGAGGGCACCGCAGCCGGTATTTGGAGTATCCCAAAGTGAGTGCCGGGCTTGTTTGGCTGTTATATGTGTGTGTATATATATACACACACACACACACACACACACGTACACGTGCGAAGACACCGGCATTGCATTATGGTCTACTTTACCCCTCTCTATCCAGAACATAGACTGCTATGTCCCAGGTGAGCAGTCTTATGTCCCAGAGCAAGCGGTGGAGGAGGTAGTCCGATACCCGGCGAAGGGGGGAAGTCTGGAGCGGCACGCCTGTGTCGGCGTCTGCGCACGCCTATATATATATATATATATATACACTGCTCAAAAAAATAAAGGGAACACTAAAATAACACATCCTAGATCTGAATGAATTAAATATTCTTATTAAATACTTTGTTCTTTACATAGTTGAATGTGCTGACAACAAATCACACAAAAATTATCAATGGACATCAAATTTATTAACCCATGGAGGTCTGGATTTGGAGTCACACCCAAAATTAAAGTGGAAAAACACACTACAGGCTGATCCAACTTTGATGTAATGTCCATAAAACAAGTCAAAATGAGGCTCAGTAGTGTGTGTGGCCTCCACGTGCCTGTATGACCTCCCTACATCCCACACAAGTGGCTCAGGTAGTGCAGCTCATCCAGGATGGCACATCAATGCGAGCTGTGGCAAGAAGGTTTGCTGTGTCTGTCAGCGTAGTGTCCAGAGCATGGAGGCGCTACCAGGAGACAGGCCAGTACATCAGGAGACGTGGAGGAGGCCGTAGGAGGGCAACAACCCAGCAGCAGGACCGCTACCTCCGCCTTTGTGCAAGGAGGAACAGGAGGAGCTCTGCCAGAGCCCTGCAATATGACCTCCAGCAAGCCACAAATGTGCATGTGTCTACTCAAACGATCAGAAACAGACTCCTTTAGGATGGTATGAGGGCCCGACATCCACAGGTGGGGGTTGTGCTTACAGCTGAACACTGTGCAGGACGTTTGGCATTTGCCAGAGAACACCAAGATTGGCAAATTCGCCACTGGTGCCCTGTGCTCTTCACAGATGAAAGCAGGTTCTCACTGAGCACATGTGACAGACGTGACAGAGTCTGGAGACGCCAAGGAGAACGTACTGCTGCCTGCAACATCCTCCAGCATGACCGGTTTGGCAGTGGGTCAGTAATGGTGTGGGGTGGCATTTCTTTGGGGGGCCGCACAGCTCTCCATGTGCTCGCCAGAGGTAGCCTGACTGCCATTAGGTACCGAGAAGAGATCCTCAGACCCCTTGTGAGACCATATGCTGGTGCGGTTGGCCCTGGGTTCCTCCTAATTCAAGACAATGCTAGACCTCATGTGGCTGGAGTGTGTCAGCAGTTCCTGCAAGATGAAGGCATTGATGTTATGGACTGGCCCGCCCGTTCCCCAGACCTGAATCCAATTGAGCACATCTGGGACATCATGTCTCGCTCCATCCACCAAGGCTACGTTGCACCACAGACTGTCCAGGAGTTGGTGGATGCTTTAGTCCAGGTCTGGGAGGAGATCCCTCAGGAGACCATCCACCACCTCATTAGGAGCATGCCCAGGCATTGTAGGGAGATCATGCAGGCACGTGGAGGCCACACACACTACTGAGCCTCATTTTGACTTGTTTTAAGGACATTACATCAAAGTTGGATCAGCCTGTAGTGTGTCTTTCCACTTTAATTTTGAGTGTGACTCCAAATCCAGACCTCCATGGGTTAATAAATTTGATTTCCATTGATAATTTTTGTGTGATTTTGTTGTCAGCACATTCAACTATGTAAAGAACAAAGTATTTAATAAGAATATTTCATTCATTCAGATCTAGGATGTGTTATTTTAGTGTTCCCTTTATTTTTTTGAGCAGTGTATATATATATATATTTTATCTTCATATGACTTAA
Organism: Pseudophryne corroboree; assembly: GCF_028390025.1. Lineage (NCBI taxonomy): Eukaryota > Metazoa > Chordata > Amphibia > Anura > Myobatrachidae > Pseudophryne > Pseudophryne corroboree. The sequence goes on from NC_086449.1 coordinate 200,839,812, forward strand.
CAACTACTGAGACTGAGGTCTTAGCTAAGGGACTATCATTTGTTCCGACGCAAAAATTTAATTCACTTGAATGGAATGTTGAACAACATAAATTACACCGACTGCTGAAGCTCAAAGAATTCTATCATAAACGGCCACCTGCCGCTCCATCTTCTTCACAGGAGATACCAGCTGTTGAAATTCCTCCACAATTGATGAAACTTACTCCTAGAAGCACGTTTGAACCTCAATCGTTCAACCCTTCCATTAAGACATTTATACGCCTTCTTAATGATGAAGTCCAGTCGTCTGTGTCGACTTTACCTCCGTGTCGCTATAATTTATCTAAAGCTGAACAATTAGTATTGGACAATCTATCTAACAACAAATCTTTGATTTTCCGCCCAGCCGACAAGGGGGGTGCCCTAGTAATCCAGGATCTGGATAAATACAAAGCCCAAGTTGATATTCATCTGAATGATTCTTCCACCTATCGCCTTCTTCCACAAGATCCGTCAGTCATCTTTAGAACAGAACTTGCCACTATCCTTAAAAGTGCTTTGGACCATGGTATTATCCCTGAGGCACTTTCTAAAGCACTTTTACCATCTTTTCCCATCGTCCCACTACTCTATACTACCCCAAAGATTCACAAATCCATTGTTGATCCCCCGGGGAGACCCATTATTGCTGCCCGTGGTGGTCTATCCCAGCCTGCATCTGTATACATTGACAGTCTACTTCAACCATTTATTAGACAACATCCGAGATATCTGCTTGATACTACATCTCTCCTTGTGAAATTATGTGAACTTCCAAAGCTAGATCCAGATGTGACAATGTTTACTATCGATGTTACTAATTTATACACTGTTATTCCCCATGATTTAGGTTTATCTTCAGTAAGCCGTTTTTTAGAAAATCAGATATCCTATAATGGCCCTGATGTGGAATTTGTGATTATGTTACTCAAATTTATTTTGACTAGGAATTTCTTTCTATACAATGGAGCTTTTTATTTACAGCTAATTGGTTGTGCGATGGGGGCGGCGGTGGCCCCCTCATACGCTAATATTTTCATGTTTGATGTTGAAAAATCAGTATTTTTTTCAGATGAATTAATTGCTGATAGGATTATTTTTTTCTGCCGCTACATCGATGATCTGTTGATCTTCTGGAAGGGCGATAGTTCTGATCTGATTGACCACATTAACCAACATAATTTAGGCCCTAGTCCTGTAAAGTTTACGTTCTCTTGTAGTTCTACTGAAATCCATTACCTTGATGTTTCTATACATTTACAGGAGGGTTATGTGTCAACTAGCTTGTTTAGCAAACCCACGGACCGTAATAATTTACTGGCCTATAATAGCTGTCACCCCAGACCTCTTATTGCAGGTCTGCCGTATTCCCAATTTATCCGTGTGAGACGCATTACATCAGACATCCAACAAGCAGAACTCCAAATGAATACCCTAATGAAAAAGTTTCTTGACAGGGGTTATGATTATGATCAGCTACTTCTTTCTAAAAACAAGGCACTTAATATGCATAGACAAACATTATTGGAACCTAAACCCTGTGACAATAAAAATGTCCTCCCTTGGGTCACTCAATTTACTACAGCCAGTGGCCCCATTAATAAAATTTCCAAAAAACTGTGGCCAATTGTCACATCAGACCCTGACTGTAATTTGTCTAATACTCACCTTATGTCATGTTATAAACGTGGCCGTAACATCCGTGACATTCTAGTCAAAGCGGATATTACAGAACCTGTTCCCAGTATTTATAGAGGTAAAATGGGATGCATACGCTGCACTTGTGTTACGTGCAAATTTCTTATTCCTGGTGACACCTTTTACCATCCCCATACTGGCAAAAAATTATACATTAGACATAGACTCACGTGCAATTCGAAATTTGTTGTTTACCAAATTATCTGCCCATGTGGCTTGTCTTACATAGGCAAAACCGAACGCTCATTCAAGGAGCGGATGGCAGCTCATCGTTCAGCTATTAAAGCTGCTTTAATTTCTGGCAGTAGCGACCAACCTGTGGCGAGACATTTCGCCTTAGCATCACATAATCTGACCACACTCAAGTATAGGATGATCGACCATATACCATTATCCCTAAGGGGTGGGAATCGTGGGCTTAAATTGTTACACTGTGAGGCACGCTGGATTTACCGTTTAGGTACTCTAGTTCCTGGTGGCCTTAATGAACAGTCCGGTATTGCAACTTTGGCCTCTACTTAAATATCTATATCCGTTTTTGTCTCACAGATTGTTATTTTGATTAGAGTTTCCCCATTCATGGTTTTTTCGTCCCTTTTTTGTTTTGTTTGGTACTTAGTATTGATATTTTTATGCAGTTCCCTTATTTGGCCTGTTAAGTATATACTAATCTACTAAGGATATGGTATTTACTGTATTTGCGAGATGTGTTTATGTCTATGCGTGCATTGTATATCTTTGTTGTCATGGTGACGGGTTTTCCATTCACTCACAGTCATACGCGTCTTTTCAGTGCGCCATGACGTAATCCCCGCTGAGTCGGACGGGTGGGTGGTCCCGCCGCGCCGGCTGGCGTTCTCACATGGTGATGGTCCTTATATAAGGTATGTTTCACTTTTTATATGTATATCCTGACGAAAATGCCACAATAAATACGGGCATTGAAACGTTGTCATTACATCTTACTCTCTGTGTCAATCATTGGAGTGCCGCACCGCTAGTCCTTTTTATCCATTCATTGTGAGGGCACCCAATGTTATACCTATTTCAAGTGGCTGTGCCGGACCCCTGCCTTTTTCTATATATATATATATATAATATATACACCATATAGAGTATACAACATATATACATACACCATATAGAGTATACAGTATACATACACACAGAGACACGTTGGATCCAGCTCTGAATCAAGCCCATTATGTGTGTATGTCAGCATACATTCCTATGGGAATGTAGTGCCGACAGTTCAGGTACAGAAGTAATGAGAGCAGGTAAACACCTAGGGACAGGGACGTAGCCAGAACTTTGTGGGCCCCATAGCAACATTTTGCAGGGTCCCCTGTCCCAATGCTTCTAGAGAGACATTTTTCTGCAAGTTGTTAATTTTATGCCCCATAATAGTGCCCTAGTTTATTTTATGAACACTAGTAGTGCCCTACTTGACGTTATGACACATTGCAGGTCTGCCAGTACACATTATACAACACAGCACCCACAATTCACATTATGAAATACAGTGCCCCCGTTCATATTACATAATATAATAATGCCCTTCAGTACATTTTATACCACATTACAATGATATATTGTAGGCCCCAAGTAAAGTTTATAAGGGCCCCTATGCCAGACCCAATGGTGCAAAATGTATACAGGTTGAGTATCCCATATCCAAATATCCGAAATACGGAATATTCCGAAATACGGACTTTTTTGAGCGAGAGTGAGATAGTGAAACTTTTGTTTTCTGATGGCTCAATGTACACAAACTTTGTTTAATACACACAGTTATTAAAAATATTGTATTAAATGACCTTCAGGCTGTGTGTATAAGGTGTATATGAAACATAAATGAATTGTGTGAATGTAGACACACTTTGTGCATTAAACAAAGTTATAAAAAAATATTGGCTAAAATTACCTTCAGGCTGTGTGTATAAGGTGCATATAAAACATAAATGCATTCTGTGCTTAGATTTAGGTCCCATTGCCATTATATCTCATTATGGTATGCAATTATTCCAAAATACGGAAAAATCCCATATCCAAAATACCTCTGGTCCCAAGCATTTTGGATAAGGGATACTCAACCTGTATAACAAATGTATCTGTGACAGAGAAGGTGGCCCATCCCTGCACTATGGTAGCTATGCCCTTGCCTAGGGACCAGACTACAAATTATAGGTAAAGTCAAGACACAATAATGTACATAAAGACTAAGAGGAGGGGGAATGATAATGTGCACACAGTACAAACTAGGAGGGAAAGAGGGCAGACTACAGCATATACAGACTACGGGGGCACACTAACATATATACAGACTAGAAGGGGAAGGGGAGCACACTACAGTATATACAGACTGGGGGGGCACACTATAGTATATACAGACTAGGGAGGGGGGCACCCTGACACATATACAGACTAGTAGGGGAGTGGGCACACAAATACATATACACACTAAGAGGGAAGGGGGCACGCTAATTGGTAACGCCTAGATCCCCTTTGCCGAGAGGACCTTTCCCATCCCAAAATGCACTGGGTCAACGTCACCATCTATTGGGAATAGTAACATGTGGTGAGCAAAGTAAGACTCCAGTCCCAAAGTGTGGCGAGGGTACAACTGAGACAAAAAAAACCCCAGAAAATAACTTGCAACAAACCTAGATTGGAGAAAAAATTAAAATGATGTAACAGCATAAGACAACCTCCGCCCTCACCTGATGTCACATCAGGGTCCTTAAGGCGATGGGGATATAGATTCTACCCACACTTGTGCATATACAGGCTAGGAGAGGAGGAGACACAATGATGTATATACAGAGCGGGAGGGGAGGGGGCACACTAATGCATATACTGTTAAGGACACACTCCTTTTTAGTGGCCATGCCCCCTTTTTTGGCGCGCGCAACAGTACTTCTGTTTCATTTCACATACCCCCACTTCAAAATTCCTACTTCGACGTCCACTGGGATGATTGTCCAGAAAGTGAACATAAAGTCCCGTATATCACACGCTTTTAAAAATGTTTTCCTTTTAAACTGGTCTGTTAAGAAATTGTTGTTATATGAAAACTTAATTGCTTAGTAGCAATGCCTTACCCTATAACTTAAGACCCACTAAAATCTTGTTATTTTGGAGAAGTATGTCATTTGTATTTGTGTAGCGGTCCCGTGCATCATGGAGAATCGCCAACTGTATGTATGTGTGTATGTATGTGTCTGTTGCTCTGCTCCTCTATTAAGTGGTTGAAGGTAGGCACTAGCTATGACCTCCATGGAGATAGCCACACCCATGGCACAGGCCACAATCACTATTTAGACCACCCCCACCACAGCGCTTGTCACACCTCCTGCCAAGGCATGCAATAGGCCTTTCATAAATTTCAGCTCCAGGCCCATGTGGACCTTAATCTGGCACTGGGGACACCACACTGAGTGTCTCCCCTGCTATGGCATTACTCCCCCTGGCTGGTTCTGCCTAGTGCTGGTTTTACTGATGTGTTGGGGGACCACACTTTTTTTTTTTTCGGGGGGGGGGGGGGGCTTGTTAGTGTCACAACTGAGGGCCTGAGCTGACGGAAGGCAGCCTCAGTTGTAGGGGCTGAGATGTACCGGAACCTGGGAGGTTATCAGACCCCTGGACATGTAAGTAGCATGAAGAGAAACCGCCCGAAGGCGTGACCACGACAACTCGAGTAAAAGTCAATGATATTTATTTATGACAAACTCCATGCATCACAGTAGCAGTAAAAAGTAACATAAAAATCAGCAGAGAAATAATAATACAGTTCCTGGGTACTACAGGGGCAGGGGCCACAGAGCTCTGGTGGTATGAGACAGTTCTTATTATCTGCAAGTTGGAAAGTCCTTACCAGGCTCAACTGTAGCAATGAGGAAAGCCCAGGGTCGTACCAGCTGGTGTTCCAGGGAAAGCTGGACTGCTGTAGATAAAATGCTGCTGTGGGTACTGGTTAGAACCAGACAGGTGTTGGCACGGAGTGGATACTGGCTGGAACCAGTTAAATAATAAATAAAGCTTGAGAGCGATGCAATGTAGATGAAATGTAGAATTTGAGAGCGGAGAAATAATAATACCGGTGGAGAGTGGTAAACTGCAGAAAGGACACCGGCCCTTTAAGAGAAGCTGTACACTGCTGGAAGCTGAGCTGGAAGCAGGTGATGTTGTAGCTGGAAACAGGTGAGTCCAGAATGGCTCGGAGAGTCAGGCTACACCGCAGATGGAATGCTGGTGCGGGTCTCTATAGCAGAAGTCTGGAGACAGGAGCTGGAACCTGGAAGACAATCACAGGAGAGAGACAAACTGGAACTAGGTTTGACAACCAAAGCACTGACGCCTTCCTTGCTCAGGCACAACCTATTTATACCTGCAGCAAGGAAGGCATTGGCTAGGCAATTATGCAAATTAATAATACTGACAACGGATTGGTAGGAATGATCAGCTGACAGAATCCAAGATGGCTGCGCCCATGCAGACACTTGGAGGGAAGTTTGGATTGTAATCCATGTGGTCTGGAAAACAGTAATGACGGCGCCGGCCACCGGAGACAGGAGACGCCAGGCTGACAGATGCACATCCGACCACGCGGACACAGCGGAGGCCGCGGCTGACGTAATCGCCACTCTGAATGCAGAAGCTCAGGGACGGCGGCGGAGGCCGCGGGAGACGCCATGCCAGATGTATAAGGCGTTACTGTGACTGCGTCCAGAGAGACAGGAGAGGATGCGGGAATGTGCACATCAGGATAACAGATGGGATCCGGTCCTGGAGCGCTGAGCCAGCCTTAGGAGGCATCTGATAGGTAAGAAATGGCGTCCAGATACCCGGATCGTGACAGCACCCCCCCCTTTAGGAGTGGCCCCAGGACACTTCTTTGGCTTTTGAGGAAACTTGGAATGGAATCTCCGGACCAAGGCAGGAGCATGGACATCAGAAGCATTGGTCCATGAACGTTCCTCAGGGCCATAACCCTTCCAGTCAATAAGATACTGAAGTTGACCGTAACGGTGACGTGAGTCCAGGATCTTGGCTACTTCATACTCAACGCCTCGTTGAGTTTGGACTTTCGGAGTTGGAGGAAGTGAGGAATGAAACCGATTCAAGATTAGCGGTTTCAACAGGGAAACATGGAATGTCCTGGGTATCTTTAAGAAGGGAGGCAACTGGAGTCTGTAAGCAACAGGATTGATGACTTGATCAATTTTAAAAGGACCGATGTAGCGAGGTGCAAACTTCATACTGGGAACTCTTAACCTCAAATTCTTCGTGGATAACCATACCCGATCACCCACCTTGAGAGCAGGAACTGCTCGACGCTTCTTATCCGCAAACTTCTTGTACCTGAACGATGCCTTGAGCAGAGCTGATCGTACGCTCTTCCAGATATTGGCAAACTGATGCAAGGTGATATCCACTGCGGGAACAGAAGTTGCTGGAAGCGGTTGGAACTCAGGGACTTAGGGTGGAATCCAAAGTTGGTGAAGAATGGTGTTGAAGAAGATGAAGAATGATACTGGTTGTTATGACAGAACTCGGCCCAGGGAAGTAATTGAACCCAGTCATCTTGAGAGGAGGACACATAGATGCGGAGGAAGGACTCCAAGTCCTGATTCACCCTCTCAGTTTGACAATTGGTCTGAGGATGGTAAGCCGTGGAAAACTTTAGCTTGACTTGGAGGGCTTGACATAAACTTCGCCAGAATTTGGCTGTGACTTGAACTCCTCGATCTGAGATAATTTCTTCTGGAAGACCGTGGAGTCGAAAGATCTCTTGTATGAATACTTGAGCCAACTTGAAAGCTGACGGAAGACCGGTGAGAGGAATGAAGTGTGCCATCTTGGTGAACCGGTCAACTACCACCCAGATGGTATTAAACTTGTTGCACATGGGCAAATCTGTAATAAAATCCATCGACAAATGGGTCCATGGTCGACGGGGAACAGATAGTGGAACCAGTTGCCCCGCAGGCGACTGGCGGGATACTTTATGTTGAGCACACTTTGGGCAAGATGCAATAAACTCCAAAACGTCCTTTTTCAGAGTTGGCCACCAATAGGACCTAGAGATAAACTCCAGGGTTTTTTGGATACCTGTATGTCCGGCAAAGCGGGAAGCATGGGCCCAATGCATGAGCTTCTTCCTTAGTGTCGGCTTCACAAAACTTTTCCCTGATGGGGGCGTAGAGTCCATCCCTACCGTAGAGAATGCCAACGGACTTATAATAGGATGCTTGTCTGAAGACTCTGACTCATTTTCTTGCTCCCATGAGCGGGAAAGGGCATCGGCCTTGCGATTCTGAGAGCCCGGACAGAACTGGAGTTTAAAGTCGAACCTGGAAAAGAAAAGTGCCCATCTGGCCTGACGAGGGTTGAGACATTGTGCGCCTTTCAGATATAGAAGGTTCTTGTGGTCTGTAAGGATGGTGATTGAATGAGAAGCTCCCTCCAACAGATATCTCCACTCCTCTAGAGCGAGCTTGATGGCTAGCAACTCCTGGTCGCCAATGGCATAGTTGCGCTCCGCTGGGGAGAACTTCCGTGAGAAGAAACTGCAAGGATGTAAATGGCCATCTTTAGCCCTCTGAGATAACACCGCTCCTACTCCAACGGAGGAGGCATCCACCTCTAGGATGAAAGGAGAGTCGATGTCAGGCTGTTTCAGGACAGGCGCAGAGATGAACCTCTGTTTTAAAAGATGAAAAGCTTGCATGGCTTCTTCAGACCACTTGGACGGGTTAGCACCCTTCTTGGTGAAAGCAGTAATAGGCGCCACAATGGTGGAAAAGTCTCGTATAAACTTTCGGTAATAATTGGCGAACCCTAAGAACCTCTGGACCCCTTTGAGGGTTAAGGGTACCGGCCAATTCTGGATTGCTTGTAGTTTCTCAGGATCCATCTCTAGTCCGGAACCGGACACAATGTACCCTAGAAACGGAATGGACTTGACTTCAAAGACGCATTTCTCTAATTTGCAATAGAGATGATTGACACGGAGATGGGACAGAACCTCCTTTACCCAAAAACGATGTTCCTCTAAATTGTTGGCAAAAATGAGGATATCATCCAGATAGACCACGACATGACGGTATAGAATGTCTCTGAAGATCTCATTGACGAAATGCTGGAAGACAGCTGGAGCATTGCTCAATCCGAAGGGCATGACGAGGTACTCATAATGTCCGTCACGGGTGTTAAATGCGGTCTTCCACTCGTCACCCTCACGGATCCGGATGAGATTGTATGCACCTCTCAAGTCCAGCTTTGTAAAGATGGTAGCTCCGCTAACTCTGTCAAAGAGCTCAGTAATCAGGGGTAAAGGATAGCGGTTCTTGATGGTAATGTCGTTCAAACCTCTGTAGTCGATGCACGGCCGCAGACCACCATCTTTCTTTTTTACAAAAAAGAAGCCTGCGCCGGCTGGAGAAGAAGAAGGTCGAATGAACCCCTTTGCTAGGTTCTCTTTAATGTATTCCTCCATAGAATGCGTCTCGGGCAGAGACAACGGATAAGTTCGGCCTCGAGGTGGAACCTTCCCTGGAACGAGATCAATCGGGCAGTCCCATTCTCTATGAGGAGGAAGGATATCAGCAGAAGCTTTACTGAACACATCCGTGAAATCTTGATATGGAGGAGGTGGAACATCAGACGACCTGGGGGAGGAAGAACAGACAGGCAACACTTTAAACAAACATGTCTCAGCACAGGAGGGACCCCATGCCAGGATTTGCGTAGTCGTCCAATCAATTGTAGGATTGTGAAGACGGAGCCATGGAAGGCCCAGGACCACAGGATGTGTGGCTCTTGGAATCACTAAAAGTGAAATAAGTTCGGAATGAAGAACTCCCACTCTCAGACGAACTGGTAGAGTCCTTAGAGCAATAACTGTATCAAAAATTTTACTGCCATCCACGGCAGTTAAGGAAAAGGAGGAAGGAAGTCTCTCGGTGGGTAGGGACCACCGTTTAACATAGGCTTCGGTAATAAAGTTCCCAGCTGCTCCGGAATCCAGGAGGGCAATGACGTTCTGATAACGTTGAGCAACTTGAAGCGAGACTGGGAGATTACAATCTTGAGGAGATGGAGAGGAGATCATTACTCCTAGCCGGCCCTCTCCTTGGCGAGCTAGGATTTGAAGTTTCCCGGACGTTTGGGACAGGCATGAATAGTGTGAGACGGGGCTGCACAATACAGACAGAGAGACTCAGAGAGACGTCTTCGGCGCTCAGCAGGAGTTAAACGGGAACGGCCAATTTGCATGGGTTCATCTTTAGTTGGTGACAGTTGGCGAGGAGGAGGAGCAGAAGATTTTGGAGCAGATGATCTTCCACGCTCAGTTGCTCTCTCTCTGAAACGTAAGTCAACTTTTGTACAAAGTGAGATTAGCTCATCTAACTTGGAGGGTAAGTCTCTGGTAGCTAACTCATCTTTAATACGCTCGGATAAACCATGCCAGAATGCAGCATACAGGGCCTCGTCGTTCCATGCCAGTTCAGATGCCAGGATCTGGAACTGTATAAGATATTGTCCTACAGTATGTGATCCCTGGCGTAAACGGAGAATCTCAGACGAAGCTGAAGTTACCCGGCCTGGCTCGTCGAAGATGCGCCTGAATGTTGACACGAATGCAGTGTAAGAAGATAGCAGGGTGTCGGACCTCTCCCATAACGGTGATGCCCAGTCAAGGGCTGAGCCACTGAGAAGTGAGATGATGTAGGCAATTTTTGTACGGTCACTGGGAAAATTGCCAGGTTGTAGCTCAAACTGAATCTCACACTGGTTGAGAAATCCCCTGCAGAATCTTGGAGATCCATCAAATTTTGCTGGCGTTGGAAGATGAAGACGTGGAGCAGAAACGGGTAAGGTGGGTGGGGTTATAGTTGGAGTCACTGTGGTTGACGCCCCAGATGCGCCTGATCCACGGAGAGTTGTCTGAATCCCATCCAGCCGAGTAGAGAAATCCTGGAGACAGCGGATGATGTGGCCCTGTGCAGCCTCCTGATGTTCAAGTCGGGCTGCCAGTTCTTGCATCGGCCTGGCCGCTTGATCCTGGTCTCCGGCTGGATTCATTTGGTCAGTGCTTACTGTCACAACTGAGGGCCTGAGCTGACGGAAGGCAGCCTCAGTTGTAGGGGCTGAGATGTACCGGAACCTGGGAGGTTATCAGACCCTTGGACATGTAAGTAACATGAAGAGAAACCGCCCGAAGGCGTGACCACGACAACTCGAGTAAAAGTCAATGATATTTATTTATGACAAACTCCATGCATCACAGTAGCAGTAAAAAGTAACATAAAAATCAGCAGAGAAATAATAATACAGTTCCTGGGTACTACAGGGGCAGGGGCCACAGAGCTCTGGTGGTATGAGACAGTTCTTATTATCTGCAAGTTGGAAAGTCCTTACCAGGCTCAACTGTAGCAATGAGGAAAGCCCAGGGTTGTACCAGCTGGTGTTCCAGGGAAAGCTGGACTGCTGTAGATAAAATGCTGCTGTGGGTACTGGTTAGAACCAGACAGGTGTTGGCACGGAGTGGATACTGGCTGGAACCAGTTAAATAATAAATAAAGCTTGAGAGCGATGCAATGTAGATGAAATGTAGAATTTGAGAGCGGAGAAATAATAATACCGGTGGAGAGTGGTAAACTGCAGAAAGGACACCGGCCCTTTAAGAGAAGCTGTACACTGCTGGAAGCTGAGCTGGAAGCAGGTGATGTTGTAGCTGGAAACAGGTGAGTCCAGAATGGCTCGGAGAGTCAGGCTACACCGCAGATGGAATGCTGGTGCGGGTCTCTATAGCAGAAGTCTGGAGACAGGAGCTGGAACCTGGAAGACAATCACAGGAGAGAGACAAACTGGAACTAGGTTTGACAACCAAAGCACTGACGCCTTCCTTGCTCAGGCACAACCTATTTATACCTGCAGCAAGGAAGGCATTGGCTAGGCAATTATGCAAATTAATAATACTGACAACGGATTGGTAGGAATGATCAGCTGACAGAATCCAAGATGGCTGCGCCCATGCAGACACTTGGAGGGAAGTTTGGATTGTAATCCATGTGGTCTGGAAAACAGTAATGACGGCGCCAGCCACCGGAGACAGGAGACGCCAGGCTGACAGATGCACATCCGACCACGCGGACACAGCGGAGGCCGCGGCTGACGTAATCGCCACTCTGAATGCAGAAGCTCAGGGACGGCGGCGGAGGCCGCGGGAGACGCCATGCCAGATGTATAAGGCGTTACTGTGACTGCGTCCAGAGAGACAGGAGAGGATGCGGGAATGTGCACATCAGGATAACAGATGGGATCCGGTCCTGGAGCGCTGAGCCAGCCTTAGGAGGCATCTGATAGGTAAGAAATGGCGTCCAGATACCCGGATCGTGACAGTTAGCTGCCAGTGTCTCCCCAACCAGTGACCTCACCGCACGTCACTGGCGTTTCTGGGTGGTAACTAAGCGTTTTCCGGGAGTGTGCGGAAAAACGCAGACGTGTCAGGGAAAAACGCGGGAGTGTCTGGAGAAACGGGGGAGTGGCTGGCCGAACGCAGGGCATGTTTGTGACGTCAAACCAAGAACTAAACGGACTGAGCTGATCGCAATCTGTGAGTAGGTCTGGAGCTACTCAGAAACTGCAAAGAATTATTTAGTAGCAGTTCTGCTAATCTTTCGTTCGCTATTCTGCTAAACTAAGATACACTCCCAGAGGGCGGCAGCCTAGCGTGTGCAATGCTGCTAAAAGCAGCTAGCGAGCGAACAACTCGGAATGACGGCCCATATGTCTAAAGCATATTCTAGACAGTAGTTAAGCTTACCATTAGTTTAAAAGGTATACGAAGATGTCAGCAAAAAGTATAAAAAGTAATTGTAGTGACAGTTCCCTACCTGTTAGAGCTGCTGGAGCAAGTTAAATTACTTCAAGTAAGAAAAATGTATTTTCTGTTGGAAATCTTAAACGTTACATACAGATTTCAATAAGTACAAATTTGTCTTTCCTCGTGTAACCTATCCAGTTTCCCTTTTGGATTTGTAGTCACAACTTCCTCTCAGCAAATTCCATAGTCTGATTACTTTCTGGGTTTCTTAGAGGATATTTTGTGTCATCAGTGTGGAATTCTCATTTGCTTCATAGCTTCCAGGCTTCGTCTCCAAAGTGCTTTTCTTTCCCCTAAAAATAATTAATGTAGTTATTGAAGTAAAAATGGTTTTAACATTTGTCATTTCGGCTCTTTGTTGCAAGTGTATCTTGACGTATGAAACAAGCACGACTTGAGAATCTTACATTACCGCAAAAAGGTGGAACATAAACATGAATCAGTTTTGACAACTTGCGTCCTTGTTTCAGGAATTGCATAATGTGTATTCTACAAGATCAGTCAGTCATGACCTAATACAATGGCATCTCTTACACAGAAGCTGGTCATACAGAAAGGTCTGGCAAACTGGTAATTACTGATGATATAAGGCAAATGTGACCAATACACAAACATGATGACTAGAGATGTGCGGCGGGCACTTTTCGCGTTTTGTGTTTTGGTTTTGGATCTGGATCCCCACTCGTGTTTTGGATCTGGATTGGTTTTGCCAAAACCACCCTTTCGGGTTTTGGTTTTGGATCGGGATGATTTTTGAAAAAACATAAAAACAGCTAAAATCACAGAATTTGGGTGTAATTTTGATCCTACCTCATTAACCTTATTAACCTCAATAACATTAATTTCCACTAATTTCCAGTCTATTCTGAACCCCTCACACCTCACAATATTGTTTTTAAGCCAAAAAGTTGCACCGAGGTCACTGGATGACTAAGCTAAGCGACACAAGTGGGCGGCACAAACACCTGGCCCATCTAGGAGTGGCACTGCAGTGGCAGACAGGATGGCAGTTTTAAAAAATGGGCCACAAAGAGCACATAATGCAAAGAAAAAAAAGAGGTGCAACGAGGTAGCTGGATGACTAAGCTAAGCGACACAAGTGGGCGGCACAAACACCTGGCCCATCTAGTAGTGGCACTGCAGTGGCAGACAGGATGGCAGTTTTAAAAACTAGGCCCCATAAAGCACATAATACAATGGAAAAAAAAGAGGTGCAACGAGGTAGCTGGATGACTAAGCTAAGCGACACAAGTGGGGGCACAAACACTTGGCCCATCTAGGAGTGGCACTGAAGTGGCAGACAGGATGGCAGTTTAAAAAACTAGGCCCCAAAGAGCACATAATGCAAAGGGGGAAAAAAGAGGAGCAAGATGGAATTGTCTTGGGCCCTCTTACCCACCCTTATGTTGTTTAAACAGGACATGCACAGTTTAATAAACCCATAATTTCAGCGACAGGTGGTCCCCCTGGAAAAAGCTTGCCAAGTTCTCCAAATCATAGCTAGCTACAAACATACCACCTCCATATTTGATGACTTTTCACATTATGAGAAGAGGCAAGAGGACGAGGACAGTGTCAAGAAGGTGATTACAAATTAGAGAGGCACATGCTATCAGGAACAACACACAGGCTTTCACCTCCACTCCTATATTGGTGGGGAACAGTAAGGACTTCAACCAAGCAAATATTTAATTATTAATTACCACATTACTGGACAAACTGAAAAACTAGGGGCCAAAGCCTACAAAATTGTACCCCCTTCTCCATTTTCAGGGATTAAGATAATCTCGGATTTAATGCTGGGATGCAAATAAACTGGTGTATATGACAGGATCAAGATTGGATATTTTCCCCTCCACGGAGTCTGGAGACTTATTTTGTGAAATCTCGTGGGTTTCTTTTTTTTCTCCATTTTTTTATTGCATTTTTAGTTACATATTTTGTGGCAGATGCCTTAATTTTGTTTTTCACAGCTCCCAGTTACACGCATGTGAGCATACCTGTGTATCTTGTTTATTTTATTCATATTTTATTTTTAAATTAAGCAGGCCCTTAGATGTTTTAGCAACCCCTCCTGAGCCCCCACGGAAGCTTCATATGGGGCAAGTTGAGTTCGAGTGGGTTTGGTAAAGTACTAAGCACAACTGTGCAGTTATTTTTTTGTTATTGTGCCCCTGCCCTAGTGGAGCTTACCACTCTACAGTCCAAACTCATTTCATACTATAAGTAGGACTGTGGGAGGAAGCAATGCTAACCTCCGTGCCCATAGCATGCCTCAGTCAACAAGCCAGACATCCTCCTGGCTGTTAGCCACCATGAGACTCCATACTGGGCCTTATTCAGTAACTGTTTGTGCCTCACAGGAGCTCCTGGCCCATCTAGTGCTGCAGTGCAATGGAAAACTGATGCAATGCAAGATCGCTGAAACTCTGTTCTTCTAACACCGCGCGGTCTTGCAATAATCCTATGCAGCCCTTAGGAAAAGAAGATCCCTGTACAATAAATGCACATCTTCTAAATAAATAAACCCAAAATGTGGAACATCAATAATAAATCAAAATTAAGGTTGACTAATGGGAGCCATTCATTTGCGTGAGTCCCTAACATGAAATAATTGAGAAGAACATCTCTCTAATGCTCCAGCAGAAAACATCATGTTTACCTCTCCGGCAGTTGCGCTGGATTATGATTCAGTCTCTTCTGAGTCACACTGACTTTGGCCACAAATGTGATCTCTCCCCACTTTATTTAAAAATACTTCGGCAATTTCCATTTCCACCTTTGCGGCTAGTTTTCACAAATCTGCTTGTGATGTTGAAGCTTGTTTCATATCTGCTCTAGGCTTTCATTTAAACCTAGGATCAAGTACAGCAGCACCCCTGGAATTATACAGCATAGGCAGCACCCCTGGAGAATTACACAGCACAGCAGACAGGCAACAGCACCCCTGGACTTAAATGGCAGTGGGTAAGCACCCTGGTCTGATAGGGCAGAGGGGCAGCACCTCATATAGAGCAGCACCCCTGGAATGATGTGGCAAAGACGTGCAAGACGTTCACCCACCCTTATGTTGTATAAACAGGACATGCACACTTTAACAAACCAATCATTTCAGCGACCAGTGACAGGGTCTGCCACACGACTGTGGCTGAAATGATTGGTTTGTTTGGACCCCCACCAAAAAAGAAGCAATTAATTTCTCCTTGCACAAACTGGCTCTAGAGTGGCGAGTTGTCGTCCTCATCCTCAGATTGATCCCCCCCCCCCCTTCCTTCAGTGTTTACATCCTCACAGAGAAATAGTACAGGTTGAGTATACCTTATCCAAAATGCTTGGGACCAGAAGTATTTTGGATATCAAATTTTTCCGTATTTTGGAATAATTGCATACCATAATGAGATATCATGGTGATGGGACCTAAGTCTAAGCACAGAATGCATTTATGTTTCATATACACCTTATACACACAGCCTGAAGGTAATTTTAGCCAATATGTTTAATAACTTTGTGCATTAAACAAAGTGTGTGTACATTCACACAATTAATTTATGTTTCATATACACCTTATACACACAGCCAGAAGGTCATTTAATACAATATTTTTAATAACTTTGTGTATTTTAAACAAAGTTTGTGTACATTGAGCCATCAGAAAACAAAGGTTTCACTATCTCAGTCTCACTCAGAAAATTCCGTATTTCGGAATATTTGGATATGGGATACTCAACCGGTATTATGATAATATGCAAACAAACAGACCACATCATTTAGGTGTCAGTGGACTGCTTACGCTATTGCCCAAAGTTTCTGAACTTGACAATGACTTATGATGAATGTGCTGCAGGTGACGTATAAGGGAGGATGTTCCTAGGTGGTTAACGTCCTTACACCTGCTTATTATGGATTGACAAAGGCAACAGATGACTTGACACCTGTTGTCCGGATTTGTGGAGAAATGATTCCACACCAAAGAGGTGGCTTTTTTGGTATTTTGCCGAGGCATGACAATGGGCTTTTTCATCCCATGGCCAACAACTGTCTCCACTGGTGCCTTATTCAAACAAACCACGTCACCATCAGAATCCTCATTGTCAACTTCCTCCGCTATTTTGAATTTTTACAACATACAGGGCCAGTAGCACCCCTATATTTTTCAGCATACAGGAGGATATTGCCCCTGCACCCTGTACAACACAGTGACAGCCAGGAAAGCAACACCCATGTATAGCTGCAGCACCCGGCCGTAACAGCACATGAAACACTAGTGACAGCCAGGACAGCACCCCTAACACAGCACAGGTACACCACAGTGACTGCAGCAGCTCCCCTACAGAGCACACACTAACCCCGCCCGACGCCACCACACACAGAGAGAGACAGAGGTCTGTCTCCCTCACTATCCAAGTCTGGAGTGAAAATGGCAGCGACGTGCGGCTGTTTATATGGGATCCAAAACCTGTGAGAATCTGACAGTTGGATGATGACGTTTTGCCTCGTTCTGGTTTCCGAGTCTGGCGGGATGTCCCGAGCCGGACTCAGATCCGGGCTCAGAACGAGGTGTTCAGGGGGTTCGGTTCTCAGGGAACCGAACCCGCTCATCTCTAATGATGACCAATTACTTTCTCATACTGTCACTGTGAGGAGCATTGCTATGCAATATAATAAAGAGGGGAATGCCAGGGAACTAAGGGGAAAGACAGAAGTACTTTTAAATTGTTGCTCCAGATAAGGGAAAAATCCCTCATCTGGAAAATTCTTAAGCATTAATAAGCTTTTGGATGACAGAGCACTGGGCTGATTTATCAGCCAGTTTTATCATACGCAACAAGTTTTAACACTCGTTGCATATGATAAATGGTGCTCTAGCCAATAAGTTGTAAAAGGTAATGGCCCCCATTTATCAAGCCTTGCATAGTGATAAATAGCAAGGTGATAATGTGCCAGCCAATCATCTCCTAACTTCCAAGTCACAGGCTGTGTTTGAAAAATGACAGGATCTGGTTGGCTGGTACTTTATCACCATGCTATTTATCACTCTGCATGACAACACATGAGAGTTAGGAGCTGATTGGCTGAAGCACCATTTATCATATGCAACAAGTTTTTTAAAACTTGCTGCGTATGATAAAATTCCTTTACAGTAAATTCCTCATACAGTATCTGTATTTGGACGTGAGGAAGAGCTTTTCCTGTCATACTAACGTATACGCCAGAGTTTTGACTATATAAAGTATATGAAAAATACAAAGAATTTATTAGAAAATATCTACTCTGTATTATTCTAATAATTTTATAGTCAAATAAAAAGTATATGGCAGCCTATCTTTTCTGCACATCTCTGATCAAAACTCACCAAACTCCCAGCAGTCTATACTGCTGCACCTGTGTATAATGCCCACATAAACCCTTTGGCTCATATATTGTGTCTAAATCTGGCTCTGGTACTAGCCAGTGCCCCCTGAGCCATTTACCTCAACGCACTTCCCTGAATTCTCCACTATGTTTATTAAAAATACAACCAACGTCCCACTAGGCCTAATTGAAGTGGCTAATATGAAAAGCAACTGCTTATTTCAGTTGTTCGGGAACATATCACAGCAGACCAGCTACAAGTTTCTTAGAGATAAACTTGTTGAAGCTCATATAGGTGACCACCTACATTTCCCCTCTCAGTAAAGCTCCACAATGATATGATCAATTTACTGTGCATCATTTTCATCCTCACAGGCACAGCTGACCTATTCAGCAAGCCTGGCATTGTTGGAGAGTAGTGTGGTACCCCCGTAAAACCTGTGGTACTACAGGTGCCAGCATGCCTCTGCAGCCAGAAAGGCTGAGATATGCTGCACACCTTACTACAGAAACTGCAGGAATAACAGGGGTTAATGCAGCCAAGGGACAATATATTGTTGCCAGCCACAGGTCTCCTTTCTCTCACCTGATTGGATGTCAAAAGAGCGGGAATCCCAGGCATGGAATGTTGCCCAGGGAAGCCAGAGAGGTTAAATATGCCCTGCATCTGGTGGGAGGTGTCAGGTGTGCAGTGTCGGCATGGAGTGTTCTCTGCAGTGTGTCCAGCTGTCGGTAGTGTGACAGGGGTGGGTGTTACAGCAGCCCCAGACAGGGGTGTAGTGAGGGTGGCTCCAGTGGAGCACAAGCTCCAGGTGCTGGCAGAGTTAGAGGGTGCACCACCGCCTCTCTCCGCTGTGCTGTGGACCGCTGAACAGGCAGAGCAGGAGGAGGAATAGCAGAGGGTGCGCACATTGACTCGGACTTTGAGACTAGGTAGGGAACAGGACAGGCCAGAGGCGACAGCAGGAAATACTGAAAGCCAGCATATGCTGGAGCTCTGTCTGTCCTCTGTATATGACTCATTGTGTGCTTATAGCTGTGCAGCAGTGTTCCGTCTGTCCTGCAGCACCACTCACTGTCTCCGCTGCTGCAGCACCTCTCTCTGTCTAGCCCAGATGCTGCAATACTTCTTTCTGTCTAGCCCAGCTGCTGCAGTAGCTCACCACCACATGTTGTCCAGGACTCAAGTTCAGTACAGGGGAGGGGGGTGCCAACACATACCCTTGCTCCGGGCACCATGGCACCTAGCTACACCTCTGGCCCCAGACAGAGTGCACCCTATCTATTGGAAATGAGCAGAACAGAGTGACAGCAGTGTTGGAAGCTGTAAACCTTCACCAGGCAGAAGTTAGCAGAGTCCTGGAACCAAAGACTTGTTGGCAGTACTGATACAATATGCATCCAGTTGACAGCAGAGGGAGATATGAGCTGCCATTACCTTGGAAGCTTTGTGTGGTGAGTCTGAATTCTCTAGTATTGCACACTATTCACAGACACTGCTCTTATTGAACTTTTTCAGACCATATCAACCTCCTTAAAGTGTGCCTCACCCTGTGATGAGTGAATCCTCTGCCAGTGCCACAGTTAAGCACTCATGCCTGCTGTATATAGAGACTGAGAGACTTTTCGTTAGACAGAAAAGGGGTGCACCAAGCAGCTATTAGCAGCATATAACTTGCCTCCCCTTCCCAGTATGATACAAGCTGTAAGACAAGTGCATACCCTGCCACAGCCTGCATGGTGTGAGGGGTTATTCAAGTCACCATACTTTGGGGGAGATTCAAAAGTTTGAAAAGTCGGTTGGGTGTCTGTTTTTTCCTGTCGAATAGATAGGAAAAAACAGACTCCCAACTGACTTTTCAAACATTTGAATCTCCCCCATTGAATGTGCAAATAAATGGATAGCATTATCATAACTTCAGTATTACAAGACTGTTAATACAGTTTGTCAATCTCTAAAGCCACATCATATACCTCTATTGTCTGTAGCTGAATTAAATTTCCTGTAAATCAGAGGGTTGAGGACAGGAACTCACTGTGGAACTCTGATTTACAGTTATGCATCTGTGCAGTGCAAATGTTTCCTAGGCTGATTGAAGTGTAGTAATCTCCTGCTACAGCTTGCACCACGTAAAGTGTTCACTAGCACATCCCTGATCAAAAGAGCACCCTTCAGAGCTGCAACACTGTTCACTGTCACATCGATTCTTACAACAAACATGGATTATATTCCGACGAGTAGTGAATACTTCTAAACAGGGCCGGTTCTAGACCTTGTGGCGCCCAGGGCAAAAGTTTCCTGTGCCTCCCCCCCCCCCCCCCCACGACAGTTGGTGCACGCCGATGGCACGTGCCCCAAAACAGGGGCATGGCTTCTTCATGGGTAAGGGGCATGCCCACAGTTTTCCCCCTGTACTTGTGCCCCCTTTAGCTGTGCCCTCAGTAGATGTGCCCCCAGTAGATGTACCCCAGTAGCTGTGCCCCCAGTTAATTTTCCCCCAGTAGCTGTTCCCCCTGTAGCAGTGCTCCCTTTAGTAGTGCCCCCTGTAGCTGTGCCCCTTGTAGCTGTGCCCCCAGTAGCAGTGCCCCCTGTAGCTGTGCCCTCAGTTGATTTGCACCCTGTAGCAGTGCCCCCAGTATGTGCCCCCTGTAGATTTGCCCCCAGTAGTTGTGCCCCCTGTAGCTGTGCCCCCAGTTAATTTTCCCCAGTAGCTGTTGCCCCTGTAGCAGTGCCCCCTTTAGTAGTGCCCCTAGTAGTTGTGCCCCCAGTAGCTGTGCCCCCTGTAGCAGTGCCCCCAGTATGTGTCCCCTGTAATTGTACCCCCTGTAGATTTGCCCCAGTAGCTGTGCCCCTTGTAGCTGTGCCCCCTGTAGGGGGCTGCCCCTTTAGTAGTGCCCCCAGTAGTAGTGCCCCCTGTAGTAGTGCCACTTTGAAACCCTAAAAAAAACCCAAACAAACAAAAAACGATACTTACCAGCCGCGCTCCTGGTTCCGGACCGCTGCTGCCGCTGCTGCTGCTGTCTCCGGGCGCCGGCTCCTCTCTATGGGAGAGACGTCATGACGTCTCTCCCATAGCAGCGCTGCACTGACACTAGGGGTCAATTTTGACCTCTAGCGTCAGTCAGCAGCGACGCTGGATGCGTGCGCCCGCAGCAGCCGGGAGCCGGGAAACAGGTGTGGAGGGAGGGTGGATTAGTAGCGGCTCTTGCCACGGTGGCGGCGCCCTCGGGGTAGCGGCGCCCCGGGCAAAAAGCCTGCTTGCCCGTGGCAAGAGCCGCTACTGCTTCTAAATCGCTCTACCATCTAGTGGCTAAAACCAAGCTTAGACCTTTTCTGGGTTTTATATATATGCATATATATCCCGATTCAAATTGCTATTGACGTCATACTGGGATCTCTTATCTCACCCTGAACTCACGTGTGCCGGAACTATATTTCAGGGACATTTGTATGTTGAACAAACATATTACTGTAATATTTGAAAAGTCATTCATATTATTTGATATGCTGATTAATTGTGACTATTTCTACTGAAAGTGATTAATATTTACATGACACGTTTTCAGATTGCATTAATCGTATTCAACGCTCTATTATTGCATTTATGTTATTTAAATAAACGCTTCATAGAGGCCTTAAACGCCATATTCCAGACTGGGCTTGTGCTTCTCATCTATATCTCCGAAACCACCAGCGAATCTGTAGTGGAGACCGTAACCTGAGGACTGGGCCGAAGAACTGAGAGAACCAGATTAGGTCAGTGAATTACCTCCACTCCTCTCTCTGCACACGGCAGGATATCACATTAGGATTCTCTTTGATTACTTTGTGAAGTGAAAAGGGGGTCAGGGATTGAGATCCAAGATTTGCACTGTCACAGAAAGGGATATGGGGGGTAATTCCAAGTTGATCGCAGCAGGATTTTTGATAGCAATTGGACAAAACCATGTGCACTGCAGGGGAGGCAGATATAACATGTGCAGAGAGAGTTAGATTTGGGTGGGTTATTTTTAGTGATGAGCGGGTTTGGTTCCTCGGAATCCGAACCCCCCCGAACTTCACCCTTTTTACACGGGTCCGAGGCAAACTCGGATCCTCCCGCCTTGCTCGGTTAACCCGAGCGCGCCCGAACGTCATCATCCCGCTGTCGGATTCTCGCGAGATTCGGATTCTATATAAGGAGCCGCGCGTCGCCGCCATTTTTCACTCGTGCATTGGAAATGATAATGAGAGGACGTGGCTGGCGTCCTCTCACTTTGTTTCAGGGGGCTGCAGTGCAAATATCTTTATTCTGGGGACCAGCAGTATTATAGGAGGAGTACAGTGCAGAGTTTTGCTGACCAGTGACCACCAGTATTATACGTTGTCTGCCTGAAAAACGCTCCATATCTGTGCTCAGTGTGCTGCATATATCTGTGCTCACACTGCTTTATTGTGGGGACTGGGGACCAGCAGTATTATATAGGAGGAGTACAGTGCAGAGGTTTGCTGACCAGTGACCACCAGTATACGTTGTCTGCCTGAAAAAAGCTCCATATCTGTGCTCAGTGTGCTGCATATATCTGTGCTCACACTGCTTTATTGTGGGGACTGGGGACCAGCAATATTATATAGGAGGAGTACAGTGCAGAGTTTTGCTGACCAGTGACCACCAGTATACGTTGTCTGCCTGAAAAACGCTCCATATCTGTGCTCAGTGTGCTGCATATATCTGTGCTCACACTGCTTTATTGTGGGGACTGGGGAGCAGCAGTATTATATAGGAGGAGTACAGTGCAGAGTTTTGCTGACCAGTGACCACCAGTATTATACGTTCTCTGCCTGAAAAACGCTCCATATCTGTGCTCAGTGTGCTGCATATATCTGTGCTCACACTGCTTTATTGTGGGGACTGGGGACCAGCAGTATTATATAGGAGGAGTACAGTGCAGAGTTTTGCTGACCAGTGACCACCAGTATTATACGTTCTCTGCCTGCAAAACGCTCCATATCTGTGCTCAGTGTGCTGCATATATCTGTGCTCACACTGCTTTATTGTGGGAACTGGGGACCAGCAGTATTATATAGGAGGAGTACAGTGCAGAGTTTTGCTGAACAGTGACCACCAGTATTATACGTTCTCTGCCTGAAAAACGCTCCATATCTGTGCTCAGTGTGCTGCATATATCTGTGCTCACACTGCTTTATTGTGGGGACTGGGGACCAGCAGTATTATATAGGAGGAGTACAGTGCAGAGTTTTGCTGACCAGTGACCACCAGTATTATACGTTCTCTGCCTGAAAAATGCTCCATATCTGTGCTGCATTGTAGTATATAGTAGGCGTACAGTGCATAATTTTGCTGGCCACCAGTATATAATATATAGTACTACGGTACAGAAGGCCACTGCTCTACCTACCTCTGTGTCGTCAAGTATAGTATCCATCCATACCTGTGGTGCATTTCAGTTTTGCACAGTTTGCTGACCACCAGTATATAATATATAGCAGTACGGTACAGTAGGCCACTGCTCTACCTACCTCTGTGTCGTCAAGTATACTATCCATCCATACCTGTGGTGCATTTCAGTTTTGCACAGTTTGCTGACCACCAGTATATAATATATAGCAGTACGGTACAGTAGGCCACTGCTCTACCTACCTCTGTGTCGTCAAGTATACTATCCATCCATACCTGTGGTGCATTTCAGTTTTGCACAGTTTGCTGACCACCAGTATATAATATATAGCAGTACGGTACAGTAGGCCACTGCTCTACCTACCTCTGTGTCGTCAAGTATACTATCCATCCATACCTGTGGTGCATTTCAGTTGTGCGCAGTATATATAGTAGTAGGCCATTGCTATTGATACTGGCATATAATTCCACACATTAAAAAATGGAGAACAAAAATGTGGAAGGTAAAATAGGGAAAGATCAAGATCCACTTCCACCTCGTGCTGAAGATGCTGCCACTAGTCATGGCCGAGACGATGAACTGCCATCAACGTCATCTGCCAGCCATCAACGTCGTCTGCCAAGGCCGATGCCCAATGTCATAGTAGAGAGCATGTAAAATCCAAAACACAAAAGTTCAGTAAAATGACCCAAAAATCAAAATTAAAAGCGTCTGAGGAGAAGCGTAAACTTGCCAATATGCCATTTACGACACGGAGTGGCAAGGAACGTGGCATAGGCCAGTGAGGCCCTGGTCTATGTTCATGGCTAGTGGTTCAGCTTCACATGAGGATGGAAGCACTCATCCTCTCGCTAGAAAAATGAAAAGACTTAAGCTGGCAAAAGCACAGCAAAGAACTTCGAGTTCTTCTAAATCACAAATCCCCAAGGAGAGTCCAATTGTGTCGGGTGCGATGCCTGACCTTCCCAACACTGGACGGGAAGAGGTGGCGCCTTCCACCATTTGCACGCCCCCTGCAAGTGCTGGAAGGAGCACCCGCAGTCCAGTTCCTGATAGTCAAATTGAAGATGTCACTGTTGAAGTACACCAGGATGAGGATATGGGTGTTGCTGGCGCTGAGGAGGAAATTGACACGGAGGATTCTGATGGTGAGGTGGTTTGTTTAAGTCAGGCACCCGGGGAGACACCTGTTGTCTGTGGGAAGAATATGGCTATTGACATGCCTGGTCAAATTACAAAAAAAAATCACCTCTTCGGTGTGGAATTATTTTAACACTTACGTTGAAGATTTCAGTATAAAGATACCTTTATATGCACAATGTTACACAATAGAGTGTGAATGTGGTATGCTTACCTCTTCAAACACCATCTCTCCATACTATCAAAATCACGGGGTGAAAGTCTGAATCCTCTAATATGTAAATATAATACTACACACTGGAAATTGTTTCTCTCATCTTTCTCCATCTAAACTCTACGAGGAGAAGACGAAAGAGATATACTAAGAGGAGGAGGAAAGGACAATCATGATTTGGTGAAGAAGGAAAGTATTCTATAATTGTGATTGCCATCCATATAAAGGGTCTTAACAAAGTTCAGGAGGGAAACATTCTTCAAAGGAAAAGAAGTATTAGAACTCGAGGGCATACATTGAGACTGGAGGGGGGGAGGTTCAGGGGAAATTTAAGGAAAAATTACTTCACAGAAAGGGTAGTGGATAAGTGGAATAGCCTCCCATCAGAGGTGGTAGAGGCTAAGACTGTAGGGCAATTTAAACATGCTTGGGACAGGCATATGAATATCCTTACAAAGAATCAAGATTAAAAAAGGGTTGAGATTGCCTAAACTTTAGGCCCTAAAGGATAAAATAAAAAAGGGGCAGACTAGATGGGCCAAGTGGTTCTTATCTGCCGTCAAATTCTATGTTTCTATGTTTCTATGTTTCTATCCATTGTTATGTCCTAGCGCAGAGGTTCTCAAACTCAGTCCTCAGGACCCCACACGGTTCATGTTTTCCATGTCACCTAGCAGGTGCACTGTGTATCACCAACTGTCACATTTTCAAAATCTACAGGTGACCCTCAAAACATGAACCGTGTGGGGTCCTGAGGACCGAGTTTGAGAACCTGTGTCCTAGCGCACTGGACTGAGCCACTTCCTTCTCTGTATTTTATTCAGTTTACTCTTCTGTCTGCAGCCTGCCCTGAACTTGGGCCATGACTTGTTTACTCTTCTGTTTGCCGCCTTTCATGAACTTGGACTGTGACCTGATTATTCTGATTGCCACCTGCCCTGACCATCTACCTGCTCCTAACATTTGCCTTTGCTTCTGGTGCTACAAGACTCTTATGGTGCCCATACACTTGTGCGATGCCCTGCGACGGGTCATCACACTGGCAGTTCAGGTGCAATTAAATCGCACCTGAACTGCCAAAATGATTACCATGCGATCATGCGATAGATCGCATGGTAATCACGTGATGGGCACGTCATCGCCGAGTGGGAGAGGCCTCTGGTCACTCCCGGCGAGTGGCCATCGCGCATTGCAGTACAATATATTGCATGTGTTTTTAAAAACACATGCGATCGCACTGCAATGCGATAAATATTAAGTGCAGCACTTAATATCTTACGAAGTGACATTCGACCGGCGTGCCCGCGCATCGCGTCGCATGGTACCTATAATGTGCATACAATCCTTTGATTTATCTCACAGATGCGGTCAAAATCAAAGGATTGTATGCCATATTGCACAAGTGTACGGGCTACATAATCTTCAGTACTGTTGCTGGTGTCCTGTCCTACTCTGACTAGCAACTTTTGGTACTTATCTAGAGGGCCATGACCATAGAAGTGTCAGTAGCAATGTCCAAACATTGTTGCGGGGCCCTTGGTGAACACCTGACCCTTGTTATACTCTATGAGGTATATTCACTAAGGTATGAGTTTTTTTAGAAGTGGAGATGTTGCCCATAGCAACAATCAGATTCTAGCTAGTATCTTCTAGAAGCAACTACATATATGTTAAGTGGAATCTGATAGGTTGCTATGGGCAACATCTCCATGTCTAAAAAAACTCACACTTTAGTGAATACACCCCTATGCTTCTAGGGTAAATTGTGCCAAGCTGAGCTGACTGCACCAACATTCAATCATTGCATGTGAGGTTCATAACAATCTGGAAGTTCTAATAAGGACTAAGCCTGCCATTCAGAATCAGAATCAGCTTTATTGGCCAGGTGTACTCACGTACACTAGGAATTCTTTGTGGTACAATGCATCGCCAAGCAGCAACATGAAGGGGGAATACATAGCATACGAAGGGGGAAGAACATAGCATACATTACACACATTACACGTATGAGTTGATACTGCACATTGCAACTGTACAATAGACTCAACATATTAGACATATTATACACGTAGGACTAAACACAAAGGCTGCTTGGCAGAGCAGAACCGAGGCAGCCATCCGCGGCGCCAACTAGAACTCAAACAATGCACATAATACAGAAGATTTAAGTATTACATCAAAAGATAAACCACACAGACAATAAAGACAGAAAGCATAATGCAGGGTTGGTGTAAGCATTTTGGGTAATAACCTCCAGGGGTTGTGTATTCCACCCTCACAAGGTACCAGGTGCGGCAGGCATCTTAGGCGCTCTGCGTAGGATTATCCAGGGTGGAATAGTCCACCCCTAGAAGGGAACACAAAACGGGGAGATTGCAGAGTCCTTAGGTTCAGAGGAGGGTTCCAATAAAACCATCAGGTCCATGTATTTTTCATCCCATCCACAAGTTTACCAGATAAGGCAGCCATGTTGGGCGCACTACGAAGGTTACACAGTGGGAGATGAGCCATACAAGGGCCAAAGGCATTCACGGGAAAACTGACACGAGTGTAGGAGTATGCTATACCCTGCATGGAAAGATCCAAATGAAGCACACCCTGCCCATGGAGGAACCATCCGAGGCAGCCATGTGAGGCGCACTGTGTAGGTTACTGCTGGCAGGGTGTGCAACCAATGGAGGTACACATTACAGGAATAGCACACAGTGGGGGGAAAGTACCCTGTAAGAAGATAAGAAGAGAAAGACACATTTGCAGGAAAACATTAATTTGTGAAAATGATAAATGTCCTGGTCTCATGAGAGCAGTGCGGGTGGGTGTGAGAGTGTGGGGAGCAGTGCGGGTGGGTGTAAGAATGTGGAGTGCACACTAATGTCCAATGGAACTGACCCAGCAAAATCTGGTCCTGATGCGCACGCCCCTCATTTCCCTGCTCAGCTTGAGGGGTAGTCTTGGGGGCAGTCATGATGTTCTTGGACAGAGAAGTAGTAGGCATTGGTCCTGGTGTTCTCAAGGCAGAGGTCAGGAGAGGCCACATGATGGTCCTGAGTTGCAGTGTTTGGGGAAATTGTTTTATTCGAGATTTTAGCGTAGTCCAAATCCAGTTCAAACTCCGGTTCTAACTCCATTCTTAAATCACATTCTTAACAAATGCATTCTTCACGATTGCAAGCAGGCCAAGTCCTGACTGCAGGCCTCGATAATATTGCTCTTAAATGCTCCAACTATATCAGCTGGCAAAGGGGGAGGTATGCAATCAGAAGTTCAGCTAATTAACAGAGGTTATTTTGCATTGAAGAAGGATCACAGACATTTGCAGACAAACTTCCTTGGGGTGTGAAAAGTGTAGCCAGAGAGAGATGAGAGACTCAGATATACAAGCATGAAGATGGTGTTTTTACCTGTGAAGAGAGGAGAAATGGTTTTCAGGTCCGGTTCTAACTCCATTCTTAAATCACATTCTTAACAAATGCATTCTTCACGATTGCAAGCAGGCCAAGTCCTGACGGCAGGCCTTGATAATATTATTCTTAAATGCTCCAACTATATCAGCTGGCAAAGGGGGAGGTATGCAATCAGAAGTTCAGCTAATTAACAGAGGTTATTTTGCATTGAAGAAGGATCACAGACATTTGCAGACAAACTTCCTTGGGGTGTGAAAAGTGTAGCCAGAGAGAGATGAGAGACTCAGATATACAAGCATGAAGATGGTGTTTTTACCTGTGAAGAGAGGAGAAATGGTTTTCAGGTCCGGTTCTAACTCCATTCTTAAATCACATTCTTAACAAATGCATTCTTCACGATTGCAAGCAGGCCAAGTCCTGACGGCAGGCCTTGATAATATTGCTCTTAAATGCTCCAACTATATCAGCTGGCAAAGGGGGAGGTATGCAATCAGAAGTTCAGCTAATTAACAGAGGTTATTTTGCATTGAAGAAGGATCACAGACATTTGCAGACAAACTTCCTTGGGGTGTGAAAAGTGTAGCCAGAGAGAGATGAGAGACTCAGATATACAAGCATGAAGATGGTGTTTTTACCTGTGAAGAGAGGAGAAATGGTTTTCAGGTCCGGTTCTAACTCCATTCTTAAATCACATTCTTAACAAATGCATTCTTCACGATTGCAAGCAGGCCAAGTCCTGACGGCAGGCCTTGATAATATTGCTCTTAAATGCTCCAACTATATCAGCTGGCAAAGGGGGAGGTATGCAATCAGAAGTTCAGCTAATTAACAGAGGTTATTTTGCATTGAAGAAGGATCACAGACATTTGCAGACAAACTTCCTTGGGGTGTGAAAAGTGTAGCCAGAGAGAGATGAGAGACTCAGATATACAAGCATGAAGATGGTGTTTTTACCTGTGAAGAGAGGAGAAATGGTTTTCAGGTCCGGTTCTAACTCCATTCTTAAATCACATTCTTAACAAATGCATTCTTCACGATTGCAAGCAGGCCAAGTCCTGACGGCAGGCCTTGATAATATTGCTCTTAAATGCTCCAACTATATCAGCTGGCAAAGGGGGAGGTATGCAATCAGAAGTTCAGCTAATTAACAGAGGTTATTTTGCATTGAAGAAGGATCACAGACATTTGCAGACAAACTTCCTTGGGGTGTGAAAAGTGTAGCCAGAGAGAGATGAGAGACTCAGATATACAAGCATGAAGATGGTGTTTTTACCTGTGAAGAGAGGAGAAATGGTTTTCAGGTCCGGTTCTAACTCCATTCTTAAATCACATTCTTAACAAATGCATTCTTCACGATTGCAAGCAGGCCAAGTCCTGACGGCAGGCCTTGATAATATTGCTCTTAAATGCTCCAACTATATCAGCTGGCAAAGGGGGAGGTATGCAATCAGAAGTTCAGCTAATTAACAGAGGTTATTTTGCATTGAAGAAGGATCACAGACATTTGCAGACAAACTTCCTTGGGGTGTGAAAAGTGTAGCCAGAGAGAGATGAGAGACTCAGATATACAAGCATGAAGATGGTGTTTTTAGTTACCTGTGAAGAGAGGAGAAATGGTTTTCAGGTCCGGTTCTAACTCCATTCTTAAATCACATTCTTAACAAATGCATTCTTCACGATTGCAAGCAGGCCAAGTCCTGACTGCAGGCCTTGATAATATTGCTCTTAAATGCTCCAACTATATCAGCTGGCAAAGGGGGAGGTATGCAATCAGAAGTTCAGCTAATTAACAGAGGTTATTTTGCATTGAAGAAGGATCACAGACATTTGCAGACAAACTTCCTTGGGGTGTGAAAAGTGTAGCCAGAGAGAGATGAGAGACTCAGATATACAAGCATGAAGATGGTGTTTTTACCTGTGAAGAGAGGAGAAATGGTTTTCAGGTCCGGTTCTAACTCCATTCTTAAATCACATTCTTAACAAATGCATT
This sequence comes from Pseudophryne corroboree, assembly GCF_028390025.1. NCBI lineage: Eukaryota > Metazoa > Chordata > Amphibia > Anura > Myobatrachidae > Pseudophryne > Pseudophryne corroboree. The sequence goes on from NC_086449.1 coordinate 200,869,921, forward strand.
CTTCACGATTGCAAGCAGGCCAAGTCCTGACTGCAGGCCTTGATAATATTGCTCTTAAATGCTCCAACTATATCAGCTGGCAAAGGGGGAGGTATGCAATCAGAAGTTCAGCTAATTAACAGAGGTTATTTTGCATTGAAGAAGGATCACAGACATTTGCAGACAAACTTCCTTGGGGTGTGAAAAGTGTAGCCAGAGAGAGATGAGAGACTCAGATATACAAGCATGAAGATGGTGTTTTTACCTGTGAAGAGAGGAGAAATGGTTTTCAGGTCCGGTTCTAACTCCATTCTTAAATCACATTCTTAACAAATGCATTCTTCACAATTGCAAGCAGGCCAAGTCCTGACTGCAGGCCTTGATAATATTGCTCTTAAATGCTCCAACTATATCAGCTGGCAAAGGGGGAGGTATGCAATCAGAAGTTCAGCTAATTAACAGAGGTTATTTTGCATTGAAGAAGGATCACAGACATTTGCAGACAAACTTCCTTGGGGTGTGAAAAGTGTAGCCAGAGAGAGATGAGAGACTCAGATATACAAGCATGAAGATGGTGTTTTTACCTGTGAAGAGAGGAGAAATGGTTTTCAGGTCCGGTTCTAACTCCATTCTTAAATCACATTCTTAACAAATGCATTCTTCACAATTGCAAGCAGGCCAAGTCCTGACTGCAGGCCTTGATAATATTGCTCTTAAATGCTCCAACTATATCAGCTGGCAAAGGGGGAGGTATGCAATCAGAAGTTCAGCTAATTAACAGAGGTTATTTTGCATTGAAGAAGGATCACAGACATTTGCAGACAAACTTCCTTGGGGAGTGAAAAGTGTAGTCAGAGAGAGATGAGAGACTTAGATATACAAGCATGAAGATGGTGTTTTTACCTGTGAAGAGAGGAGAAATGGTTTTCAGGTCCGGTTCTAACTCCATTCTTAAATCACATTCTTAACAAATGCATTCTTCACAATTGCAAGCAGGCCAAGTCCTGACTGCAGGCCTTGATAATATTGCTCTTAAATGCTCCAACTATATCAGCTGGCAAAGGGGGAGGTATGCAATCAGAAGTTCAGCTAATTAACAGAGGTTATTTTGCATTGAAGAAGGATCACAGACATTTGCAGACAAACTTCCTTGGGGTGTGAAAAGTGTAGCCAGAGAGAGATGAGAGACTCAGATATACAAGCATGAAGATGGTGTTTTTACCTGTGAAGAGAGGAGAAATGGTTTTCAGGTCCGGTTCTAACTCCATTCTTAAATCACATTCTTAACAAATGCATTCTTCACAATTGCAAGCAGGCCAAGTCCTGACTGCAGGCCTTGATTCTTATCAGGAAGAAACTCTGCCCTTTTTGTACTTCCCTATACTTCTTAAAAGGTGTCTTAAACCTCCGGTATTGTAGATTAGCGTAAATGTTCAACAATTAAATATATAGTTTATCACTGAAAGAAATTGCCATTCCTGGTTTATGGTCAAAGTTCACAGGAAGTGCCAGTCAGCTTGAAGGGGTTAATGAAGCCTCTAAAATCCACTAAGGAGCTAAGTAAAGCATGGCACTGTAACAAGATATGTTACGAAACTTTGGGTCCTGGGGAAAATAGGCACAAAGATCATATGCTAACTCAGAGCCTGATTCAGAGATGTACGCAATGATGATATTAACACAGTTCACCGATTATCGTCCGATTGCGTCATGAGTGGACTGAGAGCGCCAAGGTACCTTAGGGATACCTCTCGCAGTGAGGATTTATTAGCAGAGTGATTGACAATCAGAGTCCATTGGGGTGGTAAAGGGGAGTGGCAGGAAAAACACAGGTGTTTTGTGACCATTTTTGGGGCATATCTCATCCGACACCTGTGATCTTGCCCCCACAAAACATGGCGCCAGCGTCTCAGTTCCCATTGGGCAATCTTAATGACCATATGATAGCTCAGATGATCGTTTATCGAAGGTGTTTTTACGTAGTTGCTTGGATCAGCGAGGCCATCTGTAGCCATCTCAATACATATACTTGAGTATGGGATATGAGTATGGGATTGCAGCTGTGCAGAATTAGCGTACATCTCTGAATCAAGCCCTCAGCCCGACAATATAAGTGATCTGACAGCGAGGGTTCCAGAGATGGGATAGAGACTGACACCTGGAGTTCCAAAGTATGATTCAGATAATAAAATGTTTACAGCTGCCTCAGGACTGCAGTGTACCAGATTTCGAGTACCCTGTAATGGAGAGAAAGTTGTGCAGTTTGCACTTGGTGGAACTTTGCTAGTCTATACAGCAGAAAGTGCCCACCAAAAGTTCAACAACACTTGAATAGACACCTGTCTGACTTGCAGAGGAAAAGGATAAAGGATTGGTGAATTCGGGATTTTCTTCCAGGTATTGCAGGTACTTATCCATCAAGCAATACCATCAGGTAAGTGTCTGATTGGTTTTAAATGTATTCTGTAGCAGGACAACAACCCCAAACATACAGCTAATGTCATTAAGAACTATCTTCAGCATAAAGAAGAGCAAGAAGTCTTGGAAGTGATGATATGGCCCCCACAGAGCCCTGATCTCAACATCATTAAGTCTGTCTGGGATAACATTAAGAGACAGAAGGATTTGAGTAAGCCTACATCCACAGAAGATCTGTGGTTAGTTCTCCAAGATGTTTAGATTAACCTCCCTGTCGAGTTCCTTCAAAAACTGTGTGCAAGTATACCTAGAAGACTGATGCTGTTTTGAAGGCAAAGGGTGATCACACAAAATATTTATTTGATTTTGATTTCTCTTCTGTTCATTAACTTTGCATTTTGTTAATAAAAATAAACTAATAACACTTCTATTTTTGAAAGCATTCTTACTTTGCAGCATTTTTTCCACACCTCCATAAAACTTTTGCACAGTACTGTAAAAAAGTAAAATGACCGATAATGTGATCATTTTATATGTTGGTTCAGGGCTGGATGCAATACTGCCATTACCCTCTAGATCAGGCATTCCCAACCGCGGTCCTCAAGGCACACCAACAGTGCAGGTTTTAGTGAAATCCAGGCTGCAGCACAGATGGTTAAATCAAAATAACTGAGGTACTAATTAAGTCACCTGTGTTCAAGCCTGGATATCACTAAAACCAGGACTGTTAGTGTGCCTTGAGGACCGCGGTTGGGAAACACTGCTCTAGACCATACTTGCCTACCTGACCCTCTCCATGAGGGAGAAAATGCTCTGTTCCTGGACTTTCCTGGTAATGTATGATTGCCATCACCTGTGGTGAAACACCTTTCTTATCAATTAACTAGCTCACCACAGGTGATGGCAATCATACATTACCAGGAAAGGCCAGGAACAGAGCATTTTCTCCCTCATGGAGAGGGTCAGGTAGGCAAGTATGGTCTAGATACCTCTCTAGCTATTGCAATCAGAATTGGGGAAACTGCAGCAAATATCTCCAAAATTTGCTGACTTGGGGGGTCATTCCGAGTTGTTCGCTCGCAAGCTGATTTTTGCAGATTTGCTCACGCTAAGCCGCCGCCTACTGGGAGTGAATCTTAGCTTCTTAAAATTGCGAACGATGTATTCGCAATATTGCGATTACACACCTCGTAGCAGTTTCTGAGTAGCTCCAGACTTACTCGGCATCTGCGATCAGTTCAGTGCTTGTCCTTCCTGGTTTGACGTCACAAACACACCCAGCGTTCGCCCAGACACTCCCCCGTTTCTCCAGCCACTCCTGCGTTTTTTCCGGAAACGGTAGCGTTTTTTCCCACACGCCCATAAAACGGCCTGTTTCCGCCCAGTAACACCCACTTCCTGTCAATCACATTACGATCGCCAGAACGATGAAAAAGCTGTGAGTAAAATTCCTAACTGCATAGCAAATTTACTTGGCGCAGTCGCAGTGCGAACATTGCGCATGCGCACTAAGCGGAAAATCGCTGCGATGCGAAGATTTTTACCGAGCGAACAACTCGGAATGACCCCCTTGGTACACCAAACATACATCCTGAGGATGTTTAAATTATATGTCCGTTTTAGGGGGATGTCCTACAAAATTACTTTAATAAATATGAGAGATGAGTGGACTTGGTTTTTGGAAAGCCGAGCCCACCCGAACTTCTGGGATCCGAGGGAAACCGAGCCAGGCTCGGATTCCAAATTTAGGCAAAACGTTTTCATCCCAGTGTTGGATGTAACAGGTTTTGTAATCAATATAAGCCCCTGCAGCGGTGATTCAGGTGCCATTTCACACAGGATCACCAGAGAGCTGTCTCCAGACGATTGCGCTGACTCCACTCTAGTGCTGAGCTGACCTATCAGTTTACTCCAGTGCAGCTGCAGCCCAGAGCTCCGTATAGGGCAGCTTTAACCCTTGGTGCACAGCACACTAGTGTTTTTTTGTTACAGCCCACAGTGCAGTGCAGACCTAATAATAAATATAATACAGGGGCAGCATTAACCCTGTTTTGGTGCACAGTGCATGCTGATGCAACCAAAAGTTTTGGTGAAGTTGTCATTAGTGGAAAAAAAAGTTGTTGTTTTTTTATAACTTGTGTGTGCTGTGGGTGCTATACCCTACTGCATTCACATAAATATCAGCACTGTGCCTCTGCAAGCCATACCCCACTGCGTTCACATAAATATATGCTCTGTGACTCCGCGGTGTGAGTTGTCATTTGTGAAAAAAGTTTGAAAATTTTTGGGGATTTTCTGTACAACTTGTGCATGCTGTAAGTGCGGTACCCAGTTGCGAATTTCCCATTAGGCACATGAGGTACGTGCCTAGGGGTGGCACTTATTTGGGGGTGGCACTTGGATGCTTGTGTTGGTACTGTCAGCCCAAAAAGTACCAGTAACTCCAAAATATTTCCACTGTACTGTACCATATGCCATCTTGAATATAGTGTAAATGGGTAGGACATATACATACTGCCCCTGCAAGCTGCCCTACTAAGTATATATACATCGAACATAGCAATAGAACAAGTTCAACTGGGTCCAAGAGGCAGTGACCTAATGAGCAAAAATCCTTGTTTTTAAAATCCTTGTTTACAATCCTGTTTTTAATAACTTTGCATAACCTTCCTTAATTTTCCACTTCACCTAGATTAATGCCTGACTTCTTCCTTTTGAAGCTAGATATAGATGGGGAGATCCTTTATAATACTTTTTCCATTTTATATATACTGTATTCTTGTACACTTCTTTATAAAATTTGAATACTTCCTTTTTAATATTTATATACTATGGAATGCTATGCTATTTTGGACTGGTTTAGTCTAAAATTGAGAATTGTGGATAGTGTCAGTGTCTACTTCTATTTTATGCATAAGTTTGTGTATATTCATGTGCCTGGTGCCTCCTGGGTAGCGGCGTCACTTCCGGCGATGACACATACCCAGCATTAACAACACCAGGGTGTCACTTACGGTGATGATGCACTTCCGCCGGATGCTCCCGGTGGATAAAGCGGCGCGGGCAGCTGACATCTGGCGTCACTTCCGGAGATGCTCTTCCACCGGATGCCCCCGGCAGACAGAATGGTGCAGGCCCTTGTTTCTTCCTGTTTAAAGTACACTTCCGGTCCGCCACTGACATGGACCGGAAGTGATTTGCACATTGAATTACCAATTAGTAGGGGTATAAGAGAGGCCCCAACACAACTAGGTTTATTCTCCTGAGGAAGCCTTGAGAGGCTGAAACGCGTAGAGATCTACCTGACCTTATACCAGCCAGCTTTAATCTCTGATATCTACTGTACTAAGCTAAGCTAATTTTTGTATTTTGGATTTAACATTTATATGTAAATAAATGTTTTTCATTACTTTAAAATTGTGAGGAGTATCTGCATAGCAGTGCATACCCACTGGAATTTAAAACACTCTGGGTTTAACTGCACAAACACCCTGACACAGGAGGACGAAAAGTATTATTTGATGTGTATATCTTGATCATCTATTTGGTACGCATGCCATTTATGTGCAAATAGTCCTAAACCTGAAGACCTAATTACTACACTATATGGCGATAGTTTTATCTCCCTGATTCTGATACTATATACTGATTATGAAGTAGTGGATTGATACGCTCTAATACAAGTCCCAATCTGGTACACAATTCTATTATTAGCGTGTTGTCTGTGCACCCTGGATAGAAATACTACACCGTAGGTGCTTGTTCCTCTCTTGTTTACAAATGTGTATACATAATAAAAAATAAAAAATATTACAGTTAGTGGCTTTTTCTTGACAATTTTATTAAATTAGCTATCATGAAATGAGGGCTTATAGCCATTTAATAAAAATATTAAAATTGAGCAGTTTGGGGGGTGGCCATTACGGTTGTGCCTAGGGGAACCCTTACCCCTAAATCCAGTCCTGGCGGTACCCCACTGCATTCACATAAATATAAGCACTATGCAACCTACAGTATCTTCCATGACAAATAGTATAAATTTGCCCATTTTTGTTTTCCCTTTATGTGAGTCTTATCATATTATGTTTATTGCTACAGTTCATTTGGTGTACAAATAATATGTGCTCCATGTTTCCATTAGGAAAAAACATAGAGATCCAAAACCAGTGAAGGCGGTTTTGGCAAAACAAAAACCCACAATGAATTTGTTACGATCTGGGAAGTATATCAGGACTGATTGTTGATAGAAATGATCTGGGGAATGTATCTGGATGGAGTATTGCGTAAGTCCAGCAATCCTCAAGTCTCCTGCGTACTAAAGCTTCAGCTTTAGCAGTCGCCTTTCCCAAATGGATTAAGTCCACCCAGTACTCAGATGCCCCCAGGTCTTAATGTGGACAAGGAAACTATTGGAGGGTGGGCAACAACACTTCATAAAACTGCTCCAACTTTCCATAGAAAAGGGCCAGATGGGGATCTTGGTCTTTAGAAGGAAGTTGTGAATCTTCAGCTAACATAACTGGCTTAGATCTTTTTCCAGATTTTACAGGATCAGAAGGTCTTTCAGTAGCTGAGTGTCTAGAAGTATCTTGAGAGGACATGGCATGAACAGTTCCATCTGAGGTCATGACTGGACTTAACAGGATCTACCCCTCCTGGGGTCTTGACAGAAATCTCCTATGCTGGGAACTTGGCAAGATCTGATGCTCCACAAGGAGCTACAGGGATTGAGACAGACAGATGCCCATCCTGGGGCTACAGGACTTGATACTGAGACAGACGCCCCTCCTGGGGCTACAGGACTTGATACTGAGACAGACGTCCCTCCTGGGGCTACAGGACTTGACACTGAGACAGATGCCCCTCCTGGGGCAACAGGACTAGAGACTAAGTCAGGTACTCCACCTGGAGCTACAAGACTTGACATGGTGACAGATGCCTCTTCTGAGGCTACAGGACTTGACACTAAAACAGATGCTCCACATGGAGCTACAAGACTTTACATAGAGACAAACGCCTCTTGCCTCTTCTGAGGCTTTGGAGTCAATTGTCCCTTCAGGGGATGCAGAGTCAGACGACCTTTCCAAGGCCACAGATTCAGAAGACCCTTCTGGAACTGACCCATCAGCCATTATATCCGATGCCCTTCCTGGGGTCGACAGCTCAGACTCCCCTCCTGGGGTCGGCAGCTCGGACTACCCTCCTGGGGTCGGCACCTCGGACTCCCTTGCTGAGACCGGAATGTCGTAACCCCTTGATGAGACCGGAACATCAGATCCCCTTGAAGAGACCAGATCATCGGACTCTCTCCCTGGGATCAGATCATCGGCTGTCCTTGCTGGGGTCAAGCCACCAACCACAACATCAGATACCTCCTTTAGGGTGCAGAGCTAGAAGTATCTTCAGGGATAGAGGAGTTGGAAGCATTTCCTAGGGCTACAGGACTAGGGGTTACCCTGAGAATGGAGGATTCGTGTACCCTCAGTTAGTTCCCAAATCTAAACTTGGGAGTTTGGGTCAAAGGCCCCCAGTTATAGACCTGACCCTCCTTTGGGGAACCCATGACACCTTCCTTGGAATACTTGGAGTCTGGAGCCGCCACTAGAGATAGCTTGGCAACCAGTACCTTGAGATGTTGAGTATCACTTTTACCTGACATGTGAAAAAAGCATTCATTAATAAAGTGACTTGGAATTCCACAATAAATACAAAGCTGCTCATCCTTTTGTCGCTGACGCTCAGCCTCAGAAAGTTTGGAATGGCAGAAACTCTGGAACCTTTTTTCTGACGACATAGGAGAGGTCACCCCTGACCCAGGGGAACCAGAGTTTACGGTATTTTCTGCCCTAGCAGATTGAGAAGCGATTCTTGTGGTGTCCAAGGAATTCCCAAGCTCTTCAGGAATTACACCATCGTTCCCTGAATATGGCTTTAACAACTGTTCACATAGAGACTGCTGAACCCACAGTTGTTCTGGATCTTCTGTGCTGGCAAACTGAGAAGGCAGTGAACAGCCAATTTGAGAGGTGTCATTTATTCTTTGCCCACATGAATAGCAAAGATTAGAAAAAAAATTCTGTGCCGAAATCTGCTGCTGCAGAGCATCTATACGAATAGATAGCCCTAGAAAAGCTTGTGATGTAAGATTTTGCATGTCCTCACACCACTTTAGTCTGCTGGACAGGACCAGAGCTGGATCCTCATCCGGATTCTGGCTTGAGACGGAAGACTGGACTGCATTTTGCAAAGCAGAACCCATCTTGCAAAACTCCAGTATGGTTTGGCTGGTAATAACTGTTATGATCTGGGGGGTATATCAGTACTGAGTGTTGATAGAAATGATCCGAGGAATGTATCTGGATGGAGTGTTGCACAAGCCCAGCAATCCTCAAGTCTCCTGCGTACTAAAGCTTCACCTTTAGCAGTCACCTTTCTCAGGTGGATTAAGTCCACCTAGTACTCAGATGACCCCAGGTCTTAATGTGGACAGGGAAACTATTGGAAGCTGGGCAAGTGCAAGGAAATATGCTGGAGTAGACATCCACCTGGCACGGAGTGGGTTAAAGCTGGACAGACAGGCACACACTAGACAAGGACTAGATAAAGCTGGACTGGCAAGTACTGGTAAATAGCAGGAGTATAACACACAGTGGGATCAGGACTGGATAAGACACATATCAACTGGTACATAAATGACAAGCAATGCTCCAAACCCACAGTATTTGTTACTGGCAAACACAGAAGTTTATAACAATTGAATAGAGAGGGAAAGCAGAACAGACATGAATGCTCCAGGCCAGTGGATGTTACTCCTGGCCAGAGGCGGAACTTGCGCCAGTGCAAGCGGTGCAGTGCACTGGGGCCCAGCGCTGTGAAGGGGCCCATAGCCGGCAACAGTATAATGAGTCAGACTGACTCATTACACGCTGCCACCGCTGAGCTGCTGCTGCGGGTCCTAACTGATGAAGCCTGTACGCGGTCCCCGGCACCAGTGATGTGAGAAGGGTGATCACATCACCCTTCATCTCGGCTGCAGCTCTCAGCTTCCTGGACTGAGTCACTGCATACTGGACAGGGGGGGAGAGGGAGGGAGGGGGAGGGAGAGGGGAGTCACGGCAGCAGTGTGTGTGTACAGAAGAGTGAGGACTGAGGAGACGTCACGTCAGTGCACTCAGCCCCTGCACAGTGAGGAGCCTTGCCGGAGCCAGAGCTAGCCTAGGAGGTGGAAAGTGTGCAACTTGTGGAAAATGAAAACATATGTAAAGTAAAGAGTTTGTGTTTTGCTGGCAATGTGTGTGTTTAGCTATGGGTGTTTCAGTGTATACTCTATATGTATTTTCCTATGTCTGTTTTGCTGTGTGCGTGTGTGTTTCTGTATACTGTATATGTATTTTGCTATGTCTGTGTAGCTGTGTGTGTGTGTGTGTGTGCGTGTGTGTGTGTGTGTGTGTGTGTGTGTGTGTTTAGCTATGGGTGTGTGTGTGTGTGTGTGTGTGTGTGTGTGTGTCTGTATATACTGTATGTGTATTTTGCTATGTCTGTTTAGGTTGTGTGTGTGTGTGTGTGTGTGTGTGTGTGTGAGTGTGTGTGTGTGTGTGTGTGTGTGTGTGTGTGTGTTTAGCTATGGGTGTGTGTGTGTGTTTCTGTGTATATACTGTATATGTATTTTGCTATGTGTGTTTAGCTGTATTTATGTGGTGTGTGTGTGTGTGTGTGTGTGTGTGTGTGTGTGTGTCTGTGTGTGTGTGTGTTTTCTGTGGATGTGTCTGTGTATATGTGTCTTGCTTTGCGTATGTTTTACTATGTGTGTGTGTGTGTGTGTGTGTGTGTGTGTGTGTGTGTGTGTGTGTGTATATCCATATCTATAGATGTAGCCACACTCATCCAACCCGCGATGAGTTCTCATCACGGCATGGATGGCGCGACTAGTGTGCCCATGTCTATGAAGCGCGTGTGTGTGTACGCATGCAAGCCATAGACATCTATGGAGTGAACGGAGGCAGCGACTAGCCACAGTACGGCTTTCACTGCAGCTTGCTGTGATGCGTACGCCAGTTCCAAGTTCCAACACATCGCGGCAACGATAAGGCTGTCTTCATCTGTATCTGTCTCACATTCCTGGTTGTAAATGTTGACGTGTGCGTCGCTCTACTGTGTAGCGTACCATGTATAAGGCTCTCTACTGTGTGGCGTACCGTGTATAAGCCTCTCTACTGTGTGGCATACCGTGTATAAGGCTCTCTACTGTGTGGCGTACCGTGTATAAGGCTCTCTACTGTGTGGCGTACCATGTATAAGGCTCTCTACTGTGTGGCGCAACGTGTATAAGCCTCTCTACTGTGTGGCGTACCGTGTATAAGGCTCTCTACTGTGTGGCGCAACGTGTATAAGCCTCTCTACTGTGTGGCGTACCGTGTATAAGCCTCTCTACTGTGTGGCGCAATGCGTATAAGCCTCTCTACTGTGTGGCGTACCGTGTATAAGCCTCTCTACTGTGTGGCGCAACGTGTATAAGCCTCTCTACTGTGTCGTACCATGTATAAGCTTCTCTACTGTGTGGCGCAACGTGTATAAGCCTCTCTACTGTGTGGCGTCACATGTATAAGCCTCTCTACTGTGTGGCGTACCGTGTATAAGCCTCTCTACTGTGTGGCGCAACGTGTATAAGCCTCTCTACTGTGTGGCGTACCGTGTATAAGCTTCTCTACTGTGTGGCGCAACGTGTATAAGCCTCTCTACTGTGTGGCGTAACGTGTATAAGCCTCTCTACTGTGTGGGGTATTAAATTTCGGCTAGCCGAAAAAACGGTATAATTCGACCATGGGTATTTAATTGCGGGCGTTTTCGCCCATTTTTTAATCCCTTTTCGCCCATGACGTTTCACTTTTTTTGTCGAATTGGCATGGGAGAAAACAGACCCAAAAAACGGGCGAAAATGCCTGCAAATTCGTCAAAACACATGGCTCACCAGGAAATTCACAGATCCACGTGGTTTTCGTTAGTGCTGGATTTTTTGACCAGTTGAAAAATCCTGCACATGCATTGAATAGGGGGAATGTCATTCGCCCTAAAAATGACCAATAATTGACGATTTTTAGACTGGATGAAAAATCCGGCAATAATTGAATACCCCCCTATGTGTTGTAACATGTATAAGCTTCTCTACTGTGTGGCACACCCTGTGTAAGGCTCTCTACTGTGTGGCGAACCCTGTATAAGGCTCTCTGCTGTGTGACGTACCATGTATAAGCTTCTCTACTGTGTGGCGCAACGTGTATAAGGCGCTCTACTGTGTGGCGCAACGTGTATAAGGCGCTCTACTGTGTGGCGCAACGTGTATAAGGCTCTCTTCTGTGTGGTGTACTGTGTATAAGCTTCTCTACTGTGTGGCGTACTGTGTATAAGGCTCTCTACTGTGAATTGGGAGTACTACTGTGTGGTGACACCCCGTGTTAGTGGGATAAAACACCGTATTTTGGGCGACGCCATTTCCCTGTTTTTAATATGGGAGGGGGCCCAATCCATATTGTTGCACCTGGGCCCACCATTCTCTAGTTCCGCCACTGCTCCTGGCAACCACAGTACCAACATAAAGGAGCAGTGTAGAAGATAGACAAGGACAGATTAAGACAGGGGACTGGTCTGAGGACAGACTGATAGGGCTGAGTCTATGCACACGGTGAGAGAGGCCTGAGAGAGAGAGACTGTAGTGGAATGGAACTGACACGCACATAAACACATAAAACAGGGACATAAACGTTGGATTCTGCAGAACTATAGCTAAGAAGCAGTGGGGCTAATTCAGACCTGATCGGTGCTGTGCGTGTTCGCACAGCAGTGACAGGCCTGAACTGCACATGCACCGGCGCCACAGTGCACCGGCGCATGCTAGACAGCCGCCGGCTGATTGACAGGCATGGCTAATTGACAGGCAGAGGCGGTCGCAGGGTGGGAGGGGGCGGGATGGTGACGTTAAGCCGCCATTTAAGGGGCGCGGTCCGCGGCAGCTGCGTGACATCACACACAGCCGCTGTGACCCGGGCAGCGATGAGTAGCCGCTGTGCGATGCTTTTGTACTTCTGCGATGGGGCAGGGACTGGCATGCGGGGCGGGCTAGCCATGTGCTGGGAGTCCCCCTGCATGTCAGTGTGCCTGATCATAGCTGTGCTCAATTTTGCACAGCTACGATCAACTCTGAATCACCCCCAGTGTTCCAATAGGACTGGGACTTGAAACTGAGGCACAAAGGCTCACGCAGCAACCCAATTCTATGACCAGCATGGAATAATGGGCAGACTGGAAATATAAAGGGAGGACTAACCAATGACAAGTTTCAGTACAGACAAGCCCCCTTTAATTACTATCTCAGTGCAACTGTGCTGCTGTACGTCCACCAGGCTCATGACTTTAACGAGAAACGACATGCTGGAGTAAAGAAACAAGGCATTTCCCAACAGGTATGCTGCTACAGCAATTAAGCAGACAGAATAGTGCTGCAATTAAATTGACAGAACAGAGCTGCAGACAGCACATGTAACAGAATTAGAACCAAAACACAGGGGTCTCTGCACATATACAAGGGAAGACATCAGGGGGGTACTGTGAGGATTGCTGGTGTCCCGAGCCCTTACAAAGAGGGGGCGCACCCCTGGCTCCTACCGCCAATACCTGTAGAGCTGCACCAGTCTGTGAATCAACAGCAGTCTGATGCGCAAGGAGGGCTTCTTAAAACAAGCCTTATCTGTGCACCAGCTCTCTGTAGGTCCGCAACACGGGATCCGGTCTGAAGATCAACACTGCCTAGGTTGACAATGTTTAGGTCGACCACTATAGGTCGACAGGGTTTCTAGGTTGACATGTGCTAGGTTGACAGGTCAAAAGGTCGACATGAGTTTTTCTTATTTTTTTCTATTTTTTTTTACTTTTTCATACTTAACGATCCACGTGGACTACGATTGGAATGGTAATCTGGCGGAGCGAGCCATGCGAGGGGACACGGTGCACTAATTCGGCTTCCCGGTCACTGTACGCAGAAAACGACACAAAAAAAAACTCATGTTGACCTTTTGACCTGTCTACCTAGCACATGTCGACCTAGAAACCCTGCCGACTTTCCAACCCTGTCGACCTAGTGACTGTCGACCTATAGTGGTCGACCTAAACATTGTCGACCTAGACACTGTCGATTTGATGATCCACATCCCCGCAACACTCCACCTATACGTAAAACATCACAATGTATGACATCACATAGCGGTGAAGCGGCAGAATCTTTTTTGGGGGAGGGAGGGGCTCTGTCTAGTTTGTCAGTCTTGGGCCCCATAATTTCTGCATGCATCCACATTTACTGCGGGAGACCTGCAGTAATTACAAACACCTTTGCCTGATTGACAAGCAAAGGCATTCGCGTGGCAGCATCGCTCTGTTTCCAAGATGGAGCGTTGCGGGGGCGGTAGCAGGGAAATGGCATGTTGGCGCAAACGGGGGGCATGTAGGTAGCATTATTGGAGCGCCTGCTTGAGCTGCTCCGATCAATAAGATGGCGGTAGACTTTCAACATTTCTGCCATCACTCGCGTATTTGCAGTGGGTGGGCGGAGGAGAGCATGCTGGGCGGCCTTGAACTGCTATGGGTGGCCCCCAGCATTTGAGTCAAAGGACTGCAAATTCTGCAAAAAGCAGAGAATAAGGTACTTAGCTTTTATTTGTCTAGGACAGGGTGAACAATAAAAGCAAGTGGATTATTGGTTACTATTGTTTTGTAAAAATTGTGTACCTAAATGCAATGTTAGTAAATATCCACTGACCCAAAGACAAAGTTTCCCATATGGAGTGTTTCAGATATTGGCAACTACAGTATACTGTTGTAAACCTATAATCTTTCTAATACCCTCACTCACTCACTCACTCACTGACTCACTCGCTCACTCACTCACTCACTCACTCACTCACTCCCTGACTCATCACTAATTCTCTTACTTCCCGATATGTTAGGAAGATGAAATGTAACATAGGTATTCTTCAGATGGGAAATAGGAAAACTATGTAAATAGAATTAAAAAAAAAAACCTCCCCTAAGGGCATGAAAAGGGGGTTGACATATTGACATCATTACCGATGCGTGGCTTGCGTTGAGTAAACGATAACGCCCAAACAGACAATCAAATCAAAATTTAGATTGTACCTCCAGTGTGTAGAATTTAATAAACTACAAAAATGGTCCTGTCACTTTTTACCGTATCTGCTACAGGTGCTCCTCGGGTAACGCCAAGAACCATGGAATAATATATCCTTACATTAAGACGTCTCATTTATATTTACAACCGTGAAATTCAGAAACTCCCATGCGAAGAATGTGTAGAACAGATAGTAAAATATATACAAATCACCTTTCTGTTGCTTTTATTAAGTGTTTATTAAGGATCTGTCATATTTATTTAATATTTGTAATGTGATGCATTGGTAGTATGTGGCCAATAAAAACAGAGGTATTTAATTTAGCTAGGCTTATACACATATACACAGAGAAAGCTGTACTGTGCTTCTCCAACTCAAGCTTTCCGTGCAGCAGCTTCTAAGCCCCCCCATTGTTAGCGGAAAGGGAAATGGTATAATATCACAGAAACTGTACACCGATGCAGAAACCTTGCGTAATTGAATTGGATCTCCAGACGTAACCAAGTAGACATGCAGCGTCATATTAAATTATTCTAAAATAGAGGCTTGTGGTTGTTGGGGTAGTGGAGGCCAGCACAAATACTGTAAAACTGTCACAGTGCAGCCATCAGTCATATTATTCATATATACAGCAATAAACAGAGATGGTTCCCTTTTTAACCACTTAACTGACAATTCCCCCCCTAAAAAAAAAACGGCTCTGAAATTGTTGGGTTTTTGTATGAGTGCATTAGGGAAGTACATGATTTTTACCTTATCCAGAAAGATTTTAGTTAAAAAAAAAATATATATATATATTTTTTATTTTTTCTCTTTCAAACATCGAAACATCAGTCGGGAAGATCGGTAACATTTCGACCATCACAACGTTACTTTTTACCCCCAAGACAGCTGCCAGGTACATAGGAGTGTTCTGAGGGTAGCTTGGGGAGGTTGTTTTACACTTTCCCAGCGGCTGCCATTGTCTGCAGCCACTGGGTGGGTGGTCCTGCCGTGCTGGCCGATAACCAATGATCGGCAGCATGGCAACACTGAGGGAAGGGTGCAGGGAGGCAGAGGGACATTTCGGTCCCTCTGAGAGCAACATCGGAGGGAAGTTTCTCTTCCCTGCAGCTGCTAACACTGTTTATCTGACTGGTCGCATCCTGTGTGACCAGGTCAGATAAAACACTTGCTGGTGTGGTTGCATCTGATGCGACCATGCCAGGCAAGTGGTTAAGCATGTATCTGATCACCTTTGCTAGCTTTTCATAGCATGTATCTGATCACTTTTCATTCTGTGGGTTTACAAGTACAACTGCCAGTCACATTCACAGATTCTCACCTTGTCATTTGTGGACAGAGGGGAGGAGAGGGAGATGAAGGATTGAAAAATGCACAGAGAGCTCAGAGAGGCATTCCAACATCTCTCTGGTCACTAATCATGGCTATGGTTGCCATGGTAGTTACATGACACTGGGGGGTAATTCAGATCTGATCGTAGATGTGCTAAATTTAGCACATCTGCGATCAGTTACTTTGACATGCGGGGCGGATGCCTAGCACAGGGGTAGTCAGGGCCGGGGCAAGGTAATTTGGCACCCTAGGCAAAACTTTGCCCCCCCCCCCCACACACACACACACCCCCTTAGGTGAGAAAGTGTGGAGATAAATAATATGGGGTCAGGGTTCAGCTCTACCTCACCATGCTGGCACTGAGCGGTGGCCTGTGATTGGCCTGCTGGCGGGCTTCTCCTTGTGTACAGTGAGAGACATCCCGCAGCTGCTGTCACTTGGATTGGTTAGTGGATGTGGGGGCGTGTGTGGCAGCGGTAGTGTACTTGCAAGGTGCAGTGTGTACAGTTGCTGCTGACTCAGCTTCCAGACACGTCACAGGGAACCATGGTGGACAGTGTGTAACATACCTGCTTCCTGGGGGTGGCGGCCGAGGGGGTCCCGGATCAGTACGCTGATGGCCGAGCAGCTCTGGTCTGGCATTACTACATCGGAGACAAGCGAAGTTGCACAGATGAGTATCGCTCGTTGGTCTTGTCCCTGCTGCAGAGGCATGACTTTCGGGATCCCGAATGAAGGACTGTCAGGTAAGCTGCGGGGGGGAGGGGGGGGGATAGGTTTAGGCTGCGGGGGTGAGGTTGAAGGTGGAGGGGTAGGGTAACGCTGCGGGGGGAGGGGGGGTAGGTTTAGGCTGTGGGGGTTAGGTTACAGGTGGGGGGTTAGGGTTATGCTGCGGGGGGAGGGGGAGTTAGGTTTAGGCTGCGGGAAGGGGGATTAAGCGCTAGACACCACAGGGCCAGTTTAGAGTTAGGCTGCGGGGGGGGGTAGGCATCCCAAGAGCCAGGATATCATATGTATTCCGTGGAGATTAGGGGTTCTATGCAGTGAGAATTCTGTAGTTCAGAGGTGCTCCTGCCTGTAACTCACTGAGTAATGGGGATATCAGGGATGCTACTATCTGTTATACACTGCTGGCCACTGTGCACTGTGGAGACGTGTGGTGCTTTTCAGCTATATACAGGACTTCTCATGTCTTCTATATTATATAGCAGGCAGTGAAACCATGGGCTACCTCTGCCGACGACAGTCTCTGGTGCTCGGCAGTCCGGACAATGACAGAGGCACAAGGAGGAGGGCGGCGCTGGAGAAGAGACTGCAGGAGACAGAGCCTCGCCCATTGCACAAGGTAAGAGGTTAACCAGGCGAGGCGGCAGTCTGTCTAATCCGCTGCTAGCAGCAGCAGTCTCTCAGCAATGTAGTGAGGTGACGGTCCGTCTCTGCTTAGCGGCTAGCACCTGCCGTGTGTCCCCGCCCGCAGCAGCATCCTGGCCGTCACTCACATCGTGTTACTCACCCTTCCCTTCTTCGAGGAGCAAATAGGAGCAGACTCCGCCCTCACCTCATGCTGATTCGGCAGCAGTACCGCTCGCGGCTGAAGCGCTGGCCCCCATTGCAGGTCTGTGAGCTGCACCTCTTGATTCCGTGACCCGTCACCCACGTTTACAGTGGCGCCCTCCTCAGTATGGCACTGTACTCAGCGCTACCTGGGGTAATAGTTGAGCGGCCCTGCCTTCACCCTGTACAGTCTGTCACTAAGCCACTGTTTTCTCCGAGGAAGCCTCAGTGGGCCGCCCCGTCAGATCCTCCGCCCATAGGCAGCTGCCTAAAGCTGCCTAATGGAAGCGCCGGCCCTGGGGGTAGTCCACCCCGCATGTCAGGCCCTACCCCCCACAAGGGGGCAAAAGCATCGCACAGTGGCGATGCTTTCGCACCCGGCAAGTATCTCCCTGCCTGCGCAGCCTAGGTGCACTGGCAGGCGGCTAACCGCCACGTCACAGCTGTGCGTAACATCACGCAGTCAACGCAGCCCGCAAAGGTCCGTACATGCCTGCATTGTACAGACTGTGCCCTGCCAACGCCGTTCTAACGCCTTTGGCACACCCCCACCCGCCCCGCGACTGCCTCTGCCTGTCAATCAGGCAGAGGCGATCGCAGCCCTGAGATACTGTTAGCTCAGAGGCTCCCAGGGCCTCCCAGGGTGTGCACGCGCAGTGCGCCCGCGTCTCCACAGAGGGATTCAGACTGCGATCGCTGTCCAGTCTGAATTACCCCTACTGTACACAAGTATAGTATACTGTATATCATACATTGTAGACTGAAGAAACAAACCAACGAACATGGTAATTACCAAGCTGCTTAGCCTTCATCACTGGTTTCTATTTTTTTCAAAAACACTCAACTTAATTTTTTTTCCATGGAATTGCTGATTTAATATACAGTAAGTAAAGCATATAATGTATATATGCACCCTGTCCATGTTTTATGATGACACTGTGCTAAAGATGACAGCTGCAGCTATACAAATATATGGGAATGGGCTTTCTCTAGATCAGTGGTTCCCAATGGGGCAGTAACAATTCATGTCTTCCAGGCCACCTATGGATTTTTAATATGTGATAGTTGGTGATACATAGTGCACCTGCCGGGTGACCTGGAAAACCAGGACTGTTAGTGTTCCTGGAGAACTGAGTTTGGGAACCACTGCTCTAGGTAAAGGTGTAGAGGTGGCAGGAGGTCAAAATACATGAGTCTGCCTTATCTTCTAAATGATGCAGCATCTTGGGGGGTAAGTAGAGGAGAAGAGGATTTTTTTCCTGCAAACTAACACCAGCTTTGGATGGCATTATGTTTGCCTTTCAATTGGGTACCAGCAAAGCCACCTTTGAACGTATCTCTTCTAAGGACAATTCATGTTTAACTTGAAGATATGACCATTGAGGCTTCTCTGCTTAAGAAAATTCCTGTTTTTTCATCCTGACAAATAAGTAACATGTATGACAGAACTGAATTGTTCTAAATGGTTTTACCATCTTGGGAGAAATGCAAACTGTCTCTAATTTGCCGGATCATTCCCATTAGTCATGTTACATAGTTGTCATTTGTCCCAGGTATTAAAATGTTCTTCTGGAAACTTCTGTCCCTGGAAATGTCTTCAAGTTTTTAGTACTGGCAATCTGTAATATTTTATTTATCCTGTATTTAGAATGCTGTTGACATTATTCAGATAATAGGCTGATATGTACGCAAGTCACCTGATTGGAAGTCTGATTTGCATACTATGCAACAGTTAGGTCAGGTACACACGGTGCAATGCAGGAAATGCCCGACATTGACTATTCGATGTGGCCAGAGACTGGTACCACTGATATAGTCAATGTTGGGCTGCTTGATAGTCTATTTTTCCTTGTAATGCCAACCCCACGGGACCGCGCATCGGCATCGCAAGGAGTTTCCACACGGTGCAATATGCACTATATTTTCATCCGATATGGACTATATAGTCCATATCGGAAAAAGTATTGCACCTCCTCTCCCGTAGCCGTTGCGCCGCTGCTAGCGCACTGACCACTGCAGACTCTGGCACAGTGCCAGAGTCTACAGCGCTCTAAGTGCTAGCAGCGGCGCAATGGCTATGGGAGAGAAGGGGGCCCACACACGGACTCTGCACACGGGTCCCCTCCTCTCTAGAGATACCCCTGGCTGATATGTATACTATTCACCAGATTGGAGGTCTGATTTGCATACTATGCAACAGATGATAGGCTGATATTTATATTAGCCACCAGATTATAGGTCAGATTTGCATACTATGCACCAGACCTGCAATCTCCACATGTGATCACAGTGTCTCAGAATTGCTGGGTTTCCCCTCTGTGAGTATCTGAGCTTTCCAAGCTACAGATTATTCCGAAGATTTCTGTGCATCTATTCTGCAAAGCCTCAGTTCTCCAAGCTACAGTTATTGCTTGTTATTTTTATGTCAAACTCAGAATTGCTTCTTGTCACGATTCCAGGCATGACAATTCTCCAGATATGCCAATCTGTGAATGCTATCTGTGACACCTTACTGATTACCTCAGCACGTGTGGTAAATCAACATGGTAACTGCCACCAGCAGAAGTACCTTTTTGGGTCAAGCCCAGGGTGAGCTCCTGCTCTCACCCTCAAACACAATTATTAATGTGTAAACATTAGGTAACATGAGCCTCTCAGGGTTTAGGTGTAAAAAAACAAAATCCAGAACTAAGATTATGATTTTTAATCCAAGTCAAAACTTCAAAGCATATAGTTACAGAAAAAGAAAGGTTACAAGATTATAATATTTTAAATAGTCACACAAGTAATTACATTTTCAAAAAATAAAATAGGGAGAAAAATAACATTCTAGTCATCTGCAGCACAGAATGCTGTGGGGTGAGGTATCTCTTCCTATACTGGACAGTATAGGCTCCAGACTCTCCCTGAATGCCACCTCAAAGATAATGACACATTTTCAGAGTCAGTTTCCCATATTTAATGCCACATGCTGCAGCTTCCCGCAACCTATTTGGGATTCCTTTAACCCTCCCAAAACCAGAGTGGATTGAGTCTCAGCTTATACTTTGGAGTTTCCCAGCCATTCTAGCATGGCTGATAATATCATCTTTTATGGCTTGCTTTAAAACTCTGGGCATGATTTTATAATCAACCTTGGCTAGATTTTACAACCTGCTGCAGGAAGGCCGTCGCACACCTTTCCGGCCCTCATTCAGAGTTGATCACTAGCTGCCGTTGTTCGCTGCGTAGTGATCAGTTAAAAAAATGGCAAAACTGCGCATGTGTATGCACCACAATGCACACACGTGGCATACGCGTACAAAGAGCATCGTGGTTTTGCACAGGTTCTAGCGACGCTTTCAGTTGCACTGGCGGATGCAAGGAGATTGACAGAAAGTGGGAGTTTCTGAGTGGCAACTGACCGTTTTCTGGCAGTGTTTGGAAAAATGCAGGAGTGGCTGGGCATTTGCTGGGCGGGTATCTGACGTCATTTATCGTTTCATTCGTTGCAACAATCATTGCACAGAATAAGTAATTACAGGGCTGGTCTTGTTCTGCACAAAATGTGTTTGCAGCCACTCTGCTGCACAGGCGTTTGCACTCCTGCTATGCAAAAATACACTCCCCCGTGGGCGGCGACTATGCATTTGCACGGCTGCTAAAAGTAGCTAGCGAGCAATCAACTCGGAATGAGGGCCATAGTGTCTCTGAGGGGTTCTCCCAGAGGCACTTAATGCATTCTCCAAGCAAACTCTTGTCCCTTACATCAAGGGAGACCTGACACCTCTTGGCTGTACTGTAAACAAGCTGTGTCCCAGCAAAGTAATTAAGTCTCATCCAGTTGTCAGCCTAATATATTTTCCACTATACAATACAATACACTGTACATGGATACATCAATACATCAGGTAATGTGAATAATACATTTTTTTAATCATACCCAATTCAATATAAATATTGGACGGGCACTACACTTCTGGCTGCACTTCACTTATAACAAGTCATGTGTTCTCAAGATCTCAGCTCTATTGGAATCTATTCCTAAATTCAACAGACTTGTTTATATGCCTGCATCTTAGTGCAGCTGTGAGTTTGTATCCTGATTGTGCTTCCACCTGTGAGATTCACCTAATCCATACCCTCCAACATGACCCGCCCCACTAGGTACAAAATGCTCTGTTTCTGGACTTCCCTCTTAATTTATTATTGCCATCACCTGTGAAGAAACAGCTTTCTTATCATTTAACTAGTTCAACACAGGTGATGGAAATCATAAATTAAGAGGGAAGTCCAGAAACAGAGCATTTTGTACCTAGTGGGGCGGGTCATGTTGGAGGGTCTGCGTAATCTAACACCAGTGTGGTGTTTTCAAGTCCTGCAGAGTTCAGTTCATATCTTTTAATAAACCAGTTGCATTCTATGCTCTGCATACCCTCCAACATGACCCGCCCCACTAGGTACAAAATGCTCTGTTTCTGGACTTCCCTCTTAATTTATTATTGCCATCACCTGTGAAGAAACAGCTTTCTTATCATTAAACTAGTTCAACACAGGTGATGGAAATCATAAATTAAGAGGGAAGTCCAGAAACAGAGCATTTTGTACCTAGTGGGACGGGTCATGTTGGAGGGTCTGGCTCTGGAATAGTGCATCATTCATTCTCCTGCAGATTTCCTGGATCTCTGTGTGCATTTAAAATGTATTAATCCTGCAAGCAAGTTATCCATCTACTATGTGTACAAGTTCCAGCCTACTATTGAATGCTCATTCAACTGGACATTATAATTTCATTCATGTGCTGCCAGCACAGTGTTCTCCTGTTATCTCCTGCATTCCTCTGCACATATTATATGTTTAATTCCTCCATTTCCTAATAGAGCACAAGCACTATACACACAGACGCAGTCTACAAGTGTTTGGAGACTTAACTACGCTTTACCTGTCCCAGCCCAGTTCCCAGCCCAGCTCCAGTGTTAAGTACCACCGGTTGCAGTCCGACCTTCAGTGTCCACCGCTTACAGTATTGTCTCCAGCATCCACTGGCAGCAGTCCAGCCTGCAGCATCCACAGGTTGCAGTCTGGCCTCCAGCGTCCACCAATTGCAGTCTGGCCTCCAGCGTCCACCAATTGCAATCTGGCCTCCACCATCCACTAGTTGAAGTCTGGCCTCCAGCGTCCACTGGGTGCAGTCTGACCCCAGCATCCACAGGTTGTAGTCTGGTTTCTAGCATCCACCATTTGCAGTACAACCTCCAGCAGCCTTTGGTTGTAGTCCAGCATCCGGCATCCACCAGTATCACCCCAAAACACCCACTGACTAATTTTACATTATGAATAAAAATGCTTACAGTGACCTGGTAATCAAGACCATTACTGCGATCATGCAGCAATTCCCAAATTTCCTGCTGCAGTTTCATATAGTAGACCAGGCCTGGCCAACCTGTGGCTCTCCAGCTGTTGTAAAACTACAAGTCCCATCATGCCTTGCCACAGTTTTGCTATTAGGGAATGCTAAAAACGGTGGCAGGGCATGCTGGGATGTGTAGTTTCACAACATCTGGAGAGCCACAGGTTGGCCAGGCCTGTAGTAGACAATGTCAAACCACTCCTTTTGAACAGAATGCTTGCTGGAGAGCATAAAACCGGGATGTTTCAGAGTTATAATAATATGCTGATCTATTCGATTGTAATACCATTGGGAAACTCCCAGTCACCTACAGTATCATACTGTATACATCAAGAGGATATTGTTTCTCCCATAGTATGTGCTCCCAGATGTGTGCTTCTGGCTATGAAGGACAAAGTGATAGCAGAAAAAAATAAGAATTTACTTACCGATAATTCTATTTCTCGTAGTCCGTAGTGGATGCTGGGACTTCCGTAAGGACCATGGTGAATAGCGGCTCCGCAGGAGACTGGGCACAAAAGTAAAAGCTTTAGACTAGCTGGTGTGCACTGGCTCCTCCCCCTATGACCCTCCTCCAAGCCTCAGTTAGGATACTGTGCCCGGACGAGCGTACATAATAAGGAAGGATTTTGAATCCCGGGTAAGACTCATACCAGCCACACCAATCACACCGTACAACCTGTGATCTGAACCCAGTTAACAGTATGATAAACGTAGGAGCCTCTGAAAAGATGGCTCACAACAATAAACAACCCAATTTTTTTGTAACAATAACTATATACAAGTATTGCAGACAATCCGCACTTGGGATGGGCGCCCAGCATCCACTACGGACTACGAGAAATAGAATTATCGGTAAGTAAATTCTTATTTTCTCTGACGTCCTAGTGGATGCTGGGACTTCCGTAAGGACCATGGGGATTATACCAAAGCTCCCTAACGGGCGGGAGAGTGCGGATGACTCTGCAGCACCGAATGAGAGAACTCCAGGTCCTCCTCAGCCAGGGTATCGAGTTTGTAAAATTTAGTTAACGTGTTTGCCCCTGACCAAGTAGCTGCTCGGCAAAGTTGTAAAGCCGAGACCCCTCGGGCAGCCGCCCAAGATGAGCCCACTTTCCTTGTGGAATGGGCTTTTACAGATTTAGGCTGTGGCAGGCCTGCCACAGAATGTGCAAGCTGAATTGTACTACAAATCCAACGAGCAATCGTCTGCTTAGAAGCAGGAGCACCCAGCTTGTTGGGTGCATACAGGATAAACAGCGAGTCAGATTTTCTGACTCCAGCCGTCCTGGAAACATATATTTTCAGGGCCCTGACTACGTCCAGCAACTTGGAGTCCTCCAAGTCCCTAGTCGCCGCAGGTACCACAATAGGCTGGTTCATGTGAAACGCTGAAACCACCTTAGGGAGAAAATGAGGGCGAGTCCTCAGTTCTGCCCTGTCTGAATGAAAAATTAGGTAAGGGCTTTTATATGATAAAGCCGCCAATTCAGAGACACGCCTGGCTGAAGCCAGGGCTAACAGCATGACCACTTTCCATGTGAGATATTTCAATTCCACAGTGGTGAGTGGTTCAAACCAATGTGATTTTAGGAGACTCAACACTACATTGAGATCCCAAGGTGCCACTGGAGGCACAAAAGGAGGCTGTATATGCAGTACCCCTTTGACAAACGTCTGAACTTCAGGCACTGAAGCCAGTTCTTTTTGGAAGAAGATTGACAGGGCCGAAATTTGAACCTTAATGGACCCTAATTTTAGGCCCATAGATAGTCCTGTTTGCAGGAAATGCAGGAAACGACCCAGTTGAAATTCCTCTGTAGGGGCCTTCTTGGCCTCACACCACGCAACATATTTTCGCCAAATGCGGTGATAATGTTTTGCGGTTACATCCTTTCTGGCCTTGACCAGGGTAGGGATGACTTCATCTGGAATGCCTTTTTCCTTCAGGATCCGGCGTTCAACCTCCATGCCGTCAAACGCAGCCGCGGTAAGTCTTGAAACAGACAAGGTCCCTGCTGGAGCAGGTCCTTTCTGAGAGGTAGAGGCCACGGGTCCTCCGTGAGCATCTCTTGCAGTTCCGGGTACCAAGTTCTTCTTGGCCAATCCGGAGCCACGAGTATAGTTCTTACTCCTCTCCTTCTTATGATTCTCAGTACTTTGGGTATGAGAGGCAGAGGAGGGAACACATACACCGACTGGTACACCCACGGTGTTACCAGAGCGTCCACCGCTATTGCCTGAGGGTCCCTTGACCTGGCGCAATATCTGTCCAGTTTTTTGTTGAGACGGGACGCCATCATGTCCACCTTTGGTTTTTCCCAACGGTTTACAATCACTTGGAAGACTTCTGGGTGAAGTCCCCACTCCCCCGGGTGGAGGTCGTGTCTGCTGAGGAAGTCTGCTTCCCAGTTGTCCACTCCCGGAATGAACACTGCTGACAGTGCTACCACATGATTTTCCGCCCAGCGGAGAATCCTTGCAGCTTCTGCCATTGCCCTCCTGCTTCTTGTGCCGCCCTGTCTGTTGACGTGGGCGACTGCCGTGATGTTGTCCGATTGGATCAATACCGACTGACCCTGAAGCAGAGGCCTTGCTTGACTTAGGGCATTGTAAATGGCCCTTAGTTCCAGGATATTTATGTGAAGAGACGTTTCCATGCTTGACCACAAGCCCTGGAAATTTCTTCCCTGTGTGACTGCTCCCCAGCCTCTCAGACTGGCATCCGTGGTCACCAGCATCCAATCCTGAATGCCGAATCTGCGGCCCTCTAGAAGATGAGCACTCTGTAACCACCACAGGAGAGACACCCTTGTCCTTGGAGATAGGGTTATCCGCTGATGCATCTGAAGATGCGATCCGGACCATTTGTCCAGCAGATCCCACTGAAAAGTTCTTGCATGGAATCTTCCGAATGGAATTGCTTCGTAAGAAGCCACCATTTTTCCCAGGACTCTCGTGCATTGATGCACTGACACTTGGCCTGGTTTTAGGAGGTTCCTGACTAGCTCGGATAACTCCCTGGCCTTCTCCTCCGGGAGAAACACCTTTTTCTGGACTGTGTCCACAATCATCCCCAGGAACAGTAGACGTGTTGTTGGAATCAGCTGTGATTTTGGGATATTTAGAATCCACCCGTGCTGACGTAGCACTACCTGAGACAGTGCTACTCCGAACTCTAACTGTTCCCTGGATCTTGCCCTTATCAGGAGATCGTCCAAGTAAGGGATAATTAAGACGCCTTCTCTAAGCATCTTTGATGTCCAGAGATACCATATAGTCCCCTTCTTCCAGGTTCGCTATCACTGCTCTGAGTGATTCCATCTTGAATTTGAACCTTTTTATGTAAGTGTTCAAGGATTTCAGATTTAAAATTGGTCTCACCGAGCCGTCCGGCTTCGGTACCACAAACAGCGTGGAATAATACCCCTTTCCCTGTTGTAGGAGGGGTACCTTGATTATCACCTGCTGGGAATACAGCTTGTGAATAGCTTCCAATACTGCCTCCCTGTCGGAGGGAGACGTTGGAAGAGCAGACTTCAGGAATCGGCGAGTGGGAGACGTCTCGAATTCCAATTTGTACCCCTGTGATACTACCTGCAGGATCCAGGGGTCCACTTGCGAGTGAGCCCACTGCGCGTTGAAAATTTTGAGACGGGCCCCCACCGTGCCTGAGTCCGCTTGTAAAGCCCCAGCGTCATGCTGAAGACTTGGCAGAAGCGGGGGAGGGCTTCTGCTCCTGGGAAGAGGCTGCCTGGTGCAGTCTTTTTCCTCTTCCTCTGCCCCGGGGCAGAAATGAGTGGCCTTTTGCTCGCTTGTTCTTATAGGAACGAAAGGACTGAGTTTGAAAAGACGGTGTCTTTTTCTGCTGAGAGGTGACCTGGGGTAAAAAGGTGGACTTTCCAGCCGTTGCCGTGGCCACCAGGTCTGATAGACCGACCCCAAATAACTCCTCCCCTTTATACGGCAATACTTCCATATGTCGTTTGGAATCTGCATCACCTGACCACTGTCGCGTCCATAACGCCCTTCTGGCAGAAATGGACATCGCACTCACTCTTGATGCCAGGGTGCAAATATCCCTCTGTGCATCACGCATATATAGTAATGCATCCTTTAAATGCTCTATAGTTAATAAAATACTGTCCCTATCCAGGGTATCAATATTTTCAGTCAGGGAATCCGACCAAGCCACTCCAGCGCTGCACATCCAGGCTGAGGCGATTGCTGGTCGCAGTATAACACCAGTATGTGTGTATATACCTTTTAGGATATTTTCCAGCCTTCTATCAGCTGGTTCCTTGAGGGCGGCCGTATCAGGAGACGGTAACGCCACTTGTTTTGATAAGCGTGTGAGCGCCTTATCTACCCTAGGGGGTGTTTCCCAACGTGCCCTAACCTCTGGCGGGAAAGGGTATAGTGCCAATAATTTGTTAGAAATCAGCAGTTTTTTATCGGGGGAAACCCACGCTTTATCACACACCTCATTTAATTCCTCTGATTCAGGAAAAACTACTGGTAATTCCTCTGATTCAGGAAAAACTACCTTTTTTGTGGTACTTGTAGTGTCAGAAATGTTCAATGCCTCCTTCATTGCCGTGATCATGTAACGTGTGGCCCTACTGGACATTACGTTTGTCTCCTCACCGTCGACACTGGATTCAGTATCCGTGCCTGGGTCTGTGTCGACCATCTGAGGTAACGGGCGTTTTAGCGCCCCTGACGGTGTCTGAGACGCCTGAACAGGCACTAACTGATTTGCCGGCTGTCTCATGTCGTCAACAGTTTTTTGCAAAGTGCTGACATTGTCACGTAATTCTTTAAATACGACCATCCAGTCAGGTGTCGACTCCCTAGGGGGTGACATCACTAACACAGGCAATTGCTCTGCTTCCACATCATTTTCCTCCTCATACATGTCGACACAATCGTACCGACACCCAGCACACACACAGGGAATGCTCTGATAGAGGACAGGACCCCACTAGCCCTTTGGGGAGACAGAGGGAGAGTTTGCCAGCACACACCAGAGCGCTATATATATGCAGGGATAACCTTATATAAGTGTTACTCCCTGTTATAGCTGCTGTATTATATATTAGCTGCCAATAGTGCCCCCCCTCTCTTGTTTTACCCTGATTCTTGTAGCAGGACTGCAGGGGAGAGTCAGGGAGCCGTCCTTCCAGCGGAGCTGTGAGGGAAAATGGCGCTTGTGTGCTGAGGAGATAGGCTCCGCCCCCTTCTCGGCGGCCTTTTCTCCCGCTTTTTTCAGGAAAACTGGCAGGGGTTAAATGCATCCATATAGCCTAGGAGCTATATGTGATGCATTTCTTTAGCCATATAAGGTTTTTATAGTGTTTTATTGCGTCTCAGGGCGCTCCTCCCCAGAGCCCTGCACCCTCAGTGACCGGAGTGTGAAGTGTGCTGAGAGCAATGGTGCACAGCTGCAGTGCTGTGCGCTACCTTATTTGAAGACAGGAACGTCTTCTGCCGCCGCTTTCTCCGGACCTCTTCGCTCTTCTGGCTCTGTAAGGGGGCCGGCGGCGCGGCTCCGGGACCCATCCAGGCTGAACCTGTGATCGTCCCTCTGGAGCTAATGTCCAGTAGCCAAGAAACCCAATCCACTCTGCACGCAGGTGAGTTCGCTTCTTCTCCCCTTAGTCCCACGATGCAGTGAGCCTGTTGCCAGCAGTACTCACTGAAAATAAAAAACCTATTTAAACTTTTACTTCTAAGCAGCTCAGGAGAGCCACCTAGCATGCACCCTTCTCGTTCGGGCACAAAAATCTAACTGAGGCTTGGAGGAGGGTCATAGGGGGAGGAGCCAGTGCACACCAGCTAGTCTAAAGCTTTTACTTTTGTGCCCAGTCTCCTGCGGAGCCGCTATTCCCCATGGTCCTTACGGAAGTCCCAGCATCCACTAGGACGTCAGAGAAATAGGATTTTGGTTACCTACCGGTAAATCCTTTTCTCATAGTGCGTAGAGGATGCTGGGGTCCACATTAGTACTATGGGGTATAGACGGGTCCACCAGGAGCCATTGGAACTTTAAGAGTTTGAGAGTGTGGGCTGGCTCCTCCCTCTATGCCCCTCCTACCAGACTCAGTCTAGAAACTGTGCCCGAGGAGACGGACATCTTCGAGAGAAGGATTTAACACAGATAGTGGCAAGATTCACACCAGCTCACACATACAAAGCACATCAAGCTAACTTGCTTGAAACTCTCAGCAACTGCTGAAACATTACTTACCAAGTAACAGTACAGTACATAACTAAACAAAGATGTACTGAACCAGATAACGAATGCAGGAAAACGAAGCGCTGGGCGGGCGCCCAGCATCCTCTACGGACTACGAGAAAAGGATTTACCGGTAGGTAATTAAAATCCTATTTTCTATTACGCCCTAGAGGATGCTGGGGTCCACATTAGTACCATGGGGATGTACCAAAGCTCCCAGAATGGGCGGGAGAGCACGGAGGCTCCTGCAGATCTGATTGACTGAACATCAGATCATCAGAGGCCAAAGTATCGAACTTGTAAAACTTTGCAAATGTGTTCGACCCAGACCAAGTTGCAGCTCGGCAAAGTTGCAATGCCGAGACACCCTGGGCAGCCACCCAGGAAGACCCCACCTTACGAGTAGAGTGGGCCTTAACAGATTTTGGACACGGCAATCCTGGAGTAGAATAAGCATGCTGGATAGTGAACCTAATCCAGCGAAAGATCATCTGCTTAGAAGCAGGACACCCAATTTTCTTGGGATCATATAGGACAAACAGAGAGTCCGACTTTCTGTGATGAGAAGTTCTCTTCACATATATCTCCAGAGCCCTCACAACATCCAAGGACTTTGATGTAATTGAGGAGTCAGTAACCACTGGCACCACAATAGGTTGGTTTATATGGAATGCTGACACGACCTTCAGAAGAAACTGCTGACGTGTCCCAAGCTCAGCTCTCTTTTCGTGGAAGATCAAGTAAGGGCTTTTACAAGACAAAGCCCCCAATTCGGACATACCCCTAGCCGAAGCTAAGGCCAACAACGTGACAGCCTTCCATGTAAGAAATTTGACCTCAACCTCCTGTAGAGGCTCAAACCAATCCAACTGAAGGAACTGCAACACCACGTTAAGGTCCCAAGGCGCCGTAGGCGGTACAAAGGGAGGTTGGATTTGCAGAACTCCCTTCAAAAAAGTCTGAACTTCAGGGAGGGCAGCCAATTGTTTCTGGAAGAAAATGGATAAGGCCGAAATCTGGACCTTCACAGATCCCAACCTCAGGCCCTTATCCACACCTGCTTGATGGAAGAGGAGAAAACATCCGAGTTGAAACTCCACCGTAGGAAACTTCTTGGATTCACACCAAGACATATTTCTTCCAAATACGATGGTAATGTTTAGATGTTACCCCTTTCCTAGCCTGTTTCAGGGTAGGAATGACCTTCTTCAGAATGCCCTTCCGAGCAAGTATCAGGCGCTCAACTTCCATGCTGTCAAACGTAGCCGCGGTAAGTCTTGATAGACCCTGCTGCAGTAGGTCCTCCCGAAGAGGAAGAGGCCTTGGCTCTTCCTGTAAGAGATTCAGAAGGTCAGAAGATCTGCATACCAAGCCCGCCTTGGCCATTCTGGAGCAATGAGGATCGCTTGAACTCTTGTTCTCCTTATGAGCTTTAGAACTCTTGGAATGAGTGGAAGTGGTGGGAACATGTACATCGACTGGAACACCCACAGAGACACCAGGGCGTCCACTGCCACTGCTTGTGGGTCCCTTGACCTGGAGCAATAGCGTTGAAGCTTTTTGTTGAGACGAGAGACCATCATGTCTATTGGGGTAACCCCCAAATGTCTGTTATTTCCTTGAACACCTCCGGATGGAGACTCCCTTCCCCTGGATGGAGATCGTGTCTGCTGAGGAAGTCTGCTTACCAGTTGTCCACTCCCAGAATGAAGATTGCTGAGAGCGCCAATGCGTGTCTTTCTGCCCAGAGGATGATTCTTGTCACTTCCGACATTGCAGCTCTGCTCTTTGTTCCGCCTTGTTGGTTTTTGTAGGGTACTGTCGTTACATTGTCCTACTGCACTTGAATGGCCCGATTTCTTAGAAGATGGGCCACCTGAAGAAGACCGTTGTAGACGGCTCTTAGTTCCAGGATGTTGATGGGCAGGCCGGCTTCCAGACTTGACCACCTTCCTTGGAAAGTTACTACTTGAGTGACTGCTCCCCAGCCCCGAAGGCTCGCATCCATGGTTAGAAGGACCCATTCCTGAATCCCGAACCTGCGGCCCTCCAGAAAGTGAGGTTACTGTAGCCACCAGAGGAGCAAAATCCTGGCCTTCGGCGACAGATGTATTCTCTGGTGCATGTGGAGATGAGATCCTGACCACTTGTCCAGGAGATCCAGTTTGAAGGCCCGAGTGTGGAACCTCCCATACTGGAGAGCCTCGTAAGAGGCCTCCATCTTTTCCAACAGGCGAATGCATTGATGAACCGACACCCGGGCTGGCTTCAGGACATCCCGGACCATTGTTTGTATCACCAATGCCTTCTCCTGCGGAAGAAACACCCGCTGCACTTCTGTGTCTAGGATCATTCCCAGAAAGGACAATCTCTGGGCTGGTTCCAAATGTGACTTTGGAAGGTTCAGAATCCAACCGTGGATCTTGAGGAGGCGGGTTGTGAGAACGATGGACTGCAGCAGATCGACCAGATATGGAATGATGTTCACCCCTTGTTTGTGGAGGAGAACCATCATCTCTGCCATCACCTTGGTAAACACCCTCGGTGCTGTGGAGAGGCGGAATGGCAGGGCCTGGAACTGGAAATGACAGTCCAATAATGCGAAACGGAGATAAGCCTGATGCAGCAGCCAGATCGGAATGTGTAGGTACGAATCCTTGATATCCAGGGATACCAGCAATTCCCCCTCTTCCAGACCTGATATCACCACCCTGAGAGACTCCATTTTGAACTTGAACTCCTTTAGAAAGGGGTTCAATGATTTTAGGTTCAGAATGGGCCTGACCGAACCATCCGGTTTCGGTACCACAAAAAGGTTTGAATAGTAACCTGTGGTTTGCGAATGAGGAGGAACTGGCACAATGACCTGTGCCTCCACCAACTTTTGGACAGCCACTTGTAGGACAGTGCTGTCTGCCAGCAGAGCTGGTAAGCCTGATTTGAAAAAACGATGAGGAGGGAGACTTTGAAATTCCAGCCTGTATCCCTGGGATACAATATCTATCACCAAGGGATCCAGGCCGGACGATACCCAGACGTGACTGAATTGTCTGAATCTCGCTCCCACTGGCCCCACCTCCAGGCCGCGCGGTCCACCATCATGCGGAGGACTTTGGCATACCTGATGCAGGCTTTTGTTCCTGGGAACCTGCAGCGGCAGGTTTCTTGGACTTAACTCGACCTCCCCTAAAGAAGGTATTGGACGGTCTGGCCTTTCTAGGCTTGTTAGGCCGAAAGGACTGTGTTGCTGATGAAGAGAAGGATTTCTTCAGAGCAGGTGTAGCTGAGGGAAGAAACGGAGACTTACCCGCTGTAGCCGTGGATATCCATGCATCTAAAGTTTCCCCAAAGAAAGCTTGACCTGTATAGGGTAGGGACTCCACACTCTTTCTGGATTCCGCGTCGGCCGACCACTGTCCCCGATGAGCTGAAACAGACATGGGAGAGATTCCTGCAGCCATGGAACCCAGGTCTTTCATGGATTCTACCATAAAACCTGCTGATTCGTGAATGTTGTGTAAATATGATTCAACATCACCCTTATCCATCGTATCCAAATACTCAAGTAAGGTAGCCGACCACTTTACTATAGTCTTTGCAATCCATGCACAATATAATATAATATGGCCCCTGAAGCAGTGTACATTGATTTAAGTGTGTTATCAATCTTTCGATCAGCCGGCTCCTTTAAGGCGGTAGATCCTGGAACAGGCAAAACCACCTTCTTTGAGAGTCTGGACACAGATGCGTCAACAATCAGTGGGTTTTCCTATTTTTCTCTATCCTCCTCAGGGAAAGGAAAGAAACACCACCAGTACCCGTTTAGGGATCTGGAATTTTTTCTCAGGGTTTTCCCATGCTTTCTCAAATATAGCATTCAATTCCTTTGATGCAGGGAAGGTTAGCGAGGCTTTTTTATTTTCAGTGAAAAAAGCCTCCTCAGCCTGCTCAGGTGTGGTATCATTAATGTGTAACACATCCCTGATAGTCTCTATCATCAATTGCACCCCCTTTGCAAGAGATGCAGACCCCCACAACACATCCCCATCACTGTCTGTGGTGTCAGAATCGGTATCCGTGTCATCCGGCGTGACATGCACAAGCGCACGTTTGTGGGAGTATATAGCAGAGCGTCCCGAGGTACCAGAATCGGGCAATACTGCCATAGAGTTCTATAATACCTGGGTTGCAGATTCATTACTTGCAACCCTGTCAGAAATCTGAGAGATCCAAGATTTGACAGAGGAAAACCACTAAGGCTCCCTTGCTGGAATCTGTGCTAAACCAGGGCTATCCTGATTACATGGAATGGGATCATCCTGGGAGGACAAATCCTCTGCAGCATATGACACAGTGTCCCTGGACATAGCTAAAGGAGACCACCAAGCACTCCACACACACACACAGCGGAGGGCAGACACAGTTTCCCCCACAAGAATGGCAAGAGAGACACAGAGATTGGAGCCAACTCACACACAGCGCTTTTTTACCAAAGGGAGACCCCTTTTCAGCGCTGACTGTGTACCTTAATAGGATACACAGTCGTATTGCAGCCTCCCCTCCCCCCTTCTACAACCCCCTGGTACCATTTGCAGATAGCTGGAGTTGCTGTGGAGGGACTGATTCTCCTTGTCAGCGCCGTGCAGGCAGGAAAATGGCGCTTGAACGCTGCTGGGTCTGCTCTGAGGAGAAGCTCCGCCCCCAAAATGGCGTTGTCTTCCCGATCTTCATCAGATTATACTGGCCTGAGGATTTAGTGCTGGCTGAGATCC
Source organism: Pseudophryne corroboree (assembly GCF_028390025.1). Taxonomy (NCBI): domain Eukaryota; kingdom Metazoa; phylum Chordata; class Amphibia; order Anura; family Myobatrachidae; genus Pseudophryne; species Pseudophryne corroboree. Next base: position 200,903,782 of record NC_086449.1, read on the forward strand.
GGGGACCCCGACAGGCTTCTGGACCAGTTTAGGGTGTCGCACTGGCACAGGGCGCCCCTCATAGCGCCGCACCATGTACCGCTGAGCCATACCCGGAGCGCAGTTAATACTGCACTTCTACCCTGCTGCCGCCATCTTCACACCGACCCCCCGCTTGCTAGGGAGGTCGGTGTCTCACTCGCCACCGATTCTTCAGCTCTGCAAGGGGGTGGCGGGCCGGCATGCTGCTGGGGCGAGAGGTCCCCTGTGGCAGAGAACGATCAGACCCCTCTGGAGCTCAGTGTCCAGTCAGCGGAGACAGTGGCTCAGACCCCGCAGGGCGGACACTACTACCCCCCTCAGTCCCTCGCTGCAGGGAGGCTGTTGCCAGCAGCCTTCCTGTAAAACATTAAACTCTAAAAAATAACTTTTACCAGGAAAACTCAGGAGAGCTCCCCTAGCTGTGACCGGCTCCTCCGGAAACATTTTCTAAACTGAGTCTGGTAGGAGGGGCATAGAGGGAGGAGCCAGCCCACATTCTCAAACCCTTAAAGTGCCAATGGCTCCTGGTGGACCCGTCTATACCCCATGGTACTAATGTGGACCCCAGCATCCTCTAGGACGTAAGAGAAAAATCTAATTAAAGCATTGGGTGTCATTGCTCCAGTGGCGAAGCTACCCTGTGGGTGTCGGCTATCATTGCTGCAGTAAAAAACAGATGGTTCTGACATACCTCAATTTGAGAAATGCTCTGAGAGGTGGACTTCCCTCTCATGTTCAACATCTTCAGTAAAGGTCCCCCTGTGCCATCTGATAAAGCTAAATATTTATCGTATATAAAACACTTTAAGAGGTCTAAGAACACTATACGCTATCTACGTTCGCTTACGGCCCAGTGATCACAGGCAGGCACGCTATTGGCTGCCGGCTAACGTAGTGATTCGCTATAGCGTAGCGTACGCTCGAGACCACGAGGAGATCACCAGCGGTGCAGACGCTTACAACGTTAAACCTTTATATCTATACCTTTAACGATGAGATACACAGTATACCTTAGTGTGGAGACAGAGTGTAAGTGCAACCTGGTGTAACCTGATTAACTACAAAGCTGCTTGAGCGTCACCGACGCTCAGAGAATACTTAACCCTTATAAAGAATACACAGATACCTGGGCTTAGGGTCCAAAACCTATTATATGTATTATAACTATTATACTTGAAAAAGGAATCACAGTACAAATGATACACTACAATATAACATAAACCAACTAACCAGATAAACTACACAGGAAATACAATACAATACAATTAAAGGAAAATACGAGAGAGATAGAGAGAGAGAGAGAGACAGAGAGAGAGAGAGAGATGGCTCACAGTAAGACAATATGATTACGGAGAAAACTTACGCACAAGGGGGACGATCGCATGCGCCTCGATATCCAGCTCCCGATTATCAGCAATGAGAACCGTTGAAGAGAGAGAACTGGATACGGTCGGCCTGCCTATTTATGCCCCACACACAATACAATTCAATGGTCCCTACAATCTCATTGTTCATTGGACATAGGAATTCGGCTTCGCATTATAACAAAAGGTCATAGGTTGATTCATACAGGTGGGCTGTGACTATTTCCAACTGCTCAGGTGGGAGGGAAACTGGGTTTCCCGCCGCATGGGTAATAAAGTGCAAATAAAGTAAATGTTCATAAACTTCTTATGTCCATAACTATTCGCACGAGCGATTGATCTCTTTCAAACCAACACCGGAATATTTCTAATTAAATATTCTTCCGATGGATACTAAACACCACTGTATTACTCCTGTCTGACCCTTCGTATCAAACAAAGAGGGATTCCTCTGTTCATAAACATTCTATATTAACCAAACTTTCAGAATCTATCAAAGGGACCATGATCTACAAAATACATTATTAGTGAAAATATGTAATGATTGAGTCGCACGCTACGATCGCATAAACTCTACCGTAAATACGCATACCATGCGCCTGCGGGTGCCCGCGACTGTGAGTATGCGCACGTACGGGAGAGCGTACGCATGCGCAGCACGGACCTGTGTGAGGTGCAAATATGGTAGTGTGCATAGAGATATTTTTCTGACTTTGACAGTCCACCCTTTGGCAGTCAATAATAACTGCCACCTTCTAAAACATTTCAAAAGGAGAAAAAATATATGTCAGGGGTTAATTCATTTCCATGGTTGGGTAAGGGAGGAGAGAGGAGTAGGTGGGAAGAGGGTATGACCTAGTGAGATAGCAGAAGCATGTGTGTATGAGTCCATGTTTGGGGGGTCATGTATCATCGTGCCGTACGTGTTGTAAATCAAGCTTCGAGGTATTGCGAAGTATACATTTGAATTCCTTCTTATCCCGTGGTACGGGTCTGTGGATGGGCTGTCAAACTTTACCGAGCTCTTTTCGGATTTTGAACAAAATGGGGAGCACATTTTAGTTGATGATACATGAATGGGGGAATATGTGATTGCTGATATCTGTGCCTGTATTCCCTATACTATGTGTGTCATTACCTGAGGGTTGTAGAAATGAAGAAAAGACATAATTACGGTAAATGCGGTGGTATTCTATGTCAGGTTAATGTACATCTGTCGGTTGAAGTTTTGTTCGGTATCAGTTGAAAGTCGTCTTCTTTGCGCTGTGTTGCCCATTAGGTGTGAGCAAAAAGCTTTGTCAATGCCATTAGATTTACAAAAAATGTTGGGCTAGCGTAAGTTTAAGAATTCTAGGGAAACTGGGGATCCATGGCAAAGTTCATCAAATGTCCATATCTCAAGTGGTCAAAACTTCTTCTTTGGTCTATCCGTTGTCTGTATAGCGTCTCGTCAACTTCCTCGTCCAAGTGGGTCTTTTTATCTTGGAGAAAAACCAGAAAAACAGGTGAAAGAAACGGACCATAGAAATCGCATTTTCATCACATCATTGTTTCTATCATTGGGTCATAAATCAAATCCAGGTTAATTACAGTTTCCTCACTCCTCAAACTCATTACCTTAGTACGACGATTGCACCTCATTAAAGCCTGACCGCATCTAAATATCAAACCGATCGTTATGATAACACCTAAGATACATAGGAGAAACTTCCCAACATCCATTATGACTCCTTGAGCCCAGTCTCCCAAACCGGAGAACCAATTTCGCGGGTTCAACCATGACACCCAACCAGTCAGCTCATTACCTACAGCAGCAAGAGTGAGATTGTGTTTTCGGCGAAATTCCCACTTCAATTGGAGAATATCGTCCATCTTTTGGTCTATGACCTCGACCGGATCCTCGGTGCTATTCGTGATATACGTGCAACACTTCACGCCGTACTGTGTTGCCAATGTAACACAATATCCGCCTGTCACTGCTGTGAGGTAATTAAGAACCATTCTATGCTGCACCAGTTCTGTTTTATAAGCTTGAAGTTCCCTTCCAGTATATCTAAACGTGTCATCATACATTTCAGTGATATTATCTAACAAATTTGCGAGCGCCGATATGTATTTATAATTTAGCACTCCTCTAGCGGTGCGGGTGAAATCTAACGCGATTAAAAATTGAATCCCGGTGGATTCACTTATCAGATCAGAGGCCGGATGCTCTGTCTTCTCTATCAGGTGCCTTTTAACAACGTGCTCGTAATGGGTGTGAGTATAAGGAGCTTGGGCACCACGATGTATGTCTTTCATTTTATCATGTGTTACAGTCATTACTTCAGGCAATACTTTTCCAATATAACACAATCCTTCAGAGTTTGGGGCAAGCCACTTGTACGCCTTTCTCCCGCATATGAAATATGCATCATCGGGGAGAACATATGGGACGGAGAAGGACATAACCATATTACACACCTTCCAGGTGAAATCTCCTAACCCTAATTCTTCCATCTGCTTAATACACGTATCAGGTTGTACGATATGTGCACAGTATCCTGGTGATACTTCTCCAACTCTCGTAATCCTATTTCCTAAGGTGTACCTATACCGGAAAGATTTTCCTCTACTGGCTATGTGGCGTACAAGCTCTGTATCTGTAGGCATTCTATCTGCTCTATGCGAAAAGGTCATGGTGTGGTTACTCCATGACACTTCCCAATTTCCCGGCTTTCTGGGATTGGAGATGTTGAAACATAATAGGGACCTATCCACATGGTATTGGTGGAGCTTCAAACTAGGAGGGCTGGAGATATTAAACCTCCTGTCCACCGGTCTCCCACCATTTAACTCAAGTACCTCCCCTATCGTTAAAGGAAATGGTACTAGCCCTGATTTGCTATGACCTTGAGGTACTTGAGAGCATACCCAACAATCTGTTTTGTTTAACACATTACCCACTAAGGAGTGATAGTCACTCAATGGATGCCGGTCCATATGGATATTAAAACTGGATTGGCATTTCTTAATGCACCCATCTTCAATGACATTGTTACAGAGCCTACAGATACAGTTTTCCTCAGCTAACAATCCGTCACAATTCCTTCTATGGTCAATGCTATCGGATCGTTTTCTGATACTCGCCTTTGCTTGTTGGTTAGGTTGATCTTGGAAAACTACGCCTCCATCTTTATCATCAGAACCCATTCCAGAACCTCTATCGACCTCCATGGTACTCTCGCCGGAACAGACTGCTCTGGTCAACATCATGGTCAACAGGAAAATCCGGATCACAGTCTCTTGGGGCAAGTCCATCTTATAGGAGGAAACGGAGAAGAATGAGAAGGAGGAAAAAGAAATTTGAGGGAGAGGGGATGGGAAGTGGAGAAAAACAATAAAAGGGAGTGGGGAGTCGACAACAGCTCTCGGTCTTCAAGGCTCAGGTGCCGCCTCAGTCCTCCTGGAACAGACACTCCAGTGATACAACCTCTACCGTCTGTTCCTTATCACGGGACTTCTCTGGATCAGCAACCTTCTTGCAGTGGGATGAATGGACCCAAGTCTCTCTCTCAGCAACCTTTAATGCTGTAGTGCTAGTCAATAAGACCTGGTATGGTCCTTCCCATCTGTCAATAAGGCAACCTGAGCGTAGAAAATTCCGTATCATTACATAATCCCCAGGTTCAATGTCATGACAATTACTATCAGGTAGATCAGGAATCACCAACTTCAGATTATCATTTTGATTCCTTAACTGTTTACTCATGTTAATCAAGTACTTTACAGTTACTTCATTGTTACATTTCAAATCATCCTGAGGGTTAATCATGGCATGCGGTTGTCGACCAAACAGGATTTCAAAGGGAGACAGATTAAGAGGGGACCTGGGAGTGGTTCTGATACTGTACAATACAATGGGTAAAGCTTCTGGCCATGTCAATCCTGTCTCTGCCATCACTTTACTCAATTTATTTTTAATAGTGCTGTTCACTCTTTCGACCTTCGCACTCGCCTGTGGACGGTACGGAGTGTGCAGCTTGCTATCAATTCCCATCAATTTACACATTCCTTGAAAGACATCACCTGTAAAATGGGTACCCCTATCACTTTCGATTATTCTAGGGATACCATATCTACATACAAATTCCTGCACAATTTTCTTAGCAGTAAACATAGCGGTATTTGTAGCCGCAGGAAATGCTTCGACCCAATTTGAGAAAACATCTATACAAACAAGTACATATTTCAAATTCCGACAAGGGGGTAATTGTATAAAGTCAATTTGTATTACCTGGAAAGGGCCACCGGCAGGTGGGATATGGGATGGTTCTGTAGGTATTGCCTTTCCAATATTCTTTCTCAAACAGGTAAGGCATGACATTGCTCTTTTACTCGCATGAGAGGAGAATCCTGGGGCGCACCAATATGCTCTCACCAATTTGCACATCCCTTCCTTGCCTAGATGAGTCAGCCCGTGAGCTGCTTCAGCCAGACATGGAAGATATGCTCTGGGGGCCACTGGTTTACCATGTCCATCCGTCCAGAGTCCTGAGGACTCCTGGCCACATCCCTTTGCCTTCCAGACTGCCCTTTCCTGTGTGGAACACAAATTTTGCATTTCACACAACTTCTGTGTGTTAATGGTATTAAATACCATCAATTGTGTGGTGTCTGTCTGTATGGGGGTAGCAGCTGCTAACTTAGCAGCTTCGTCTGCTCGGCTGTTACCAAGTGATACCGGGTCTTGGCTATATGTGTGTGCTTTACATTTGATAACAGCCACTCTGTCGGGTTCCTGTATCGCTGTTAGAAGCCTTTTTATGTGAGCTGCATGCGCTACCGGTGTACCAGCTGCCGTCATGAAATTTCTGAGGCGCCATAGGGCTCCGAAATCATGGACTACCCCGAATGCGTATCTAGAATCGGTGTAGATATTGGCTGACTTACCCTTAGCCAATTCACATGCTCTGGTTAGGGCGACCAGTTCAGCAACCTGGGCTGAGTGAGGTGGGCCTAGCGGTTCCGCTTCTATGGTGTCTTGGTCATCTACGACTGCGTATCCAGTACACAAGTCTCCCGAGTCTGACTGTCTATGGCAACTACCGTCCGTGTAGAACGTGAGTTCTGCTTCTTTCAGTGGGTTGTCACTGATGTCAGGCCTTGCGGTAAAATTTTGGGTCAAATATTCCATACAATCATGTGTATCTTCCTTTGTATTAAATCCTCCTTCCCCATCACTCTCACCTTCCACCCTTTGTGCCTGACCAGGCACACCTGGGAGATACGTTGCAGGATTTAATGCACTGCATCTCCTTATGGTGATGTTTACGGGGGCCATTAGTGCCAATTCCCATCTTGTAAACCTCGCTGATGAGACGTGTCTGGTTTGGGCAGAATTCAATAAGGCTGATACTGCATGTGGCGTATGGATTGTGAGGTTGTGGCCTAGCACGACATCTTCGCTTTTTGTCACTAGCAATGCTATCGCAGCAACGCTTCGCAAGCATGTGGGGAGGGATCGCGCTACCGTGTCTAGCTGAGCGCTGTAGTATGCAACTGGCCTGCTGGCATCACCGTGTTTTTGGGTTAGTACACCTGCCGCGCAACCAGCACTTTCTGTTCCGTATAGTTCAAAGGGTTTCCCATAGTCTGGCATACCTAGTGCTGGTGCCTGCGTTAGGCACTGTTTGAGTCTCTCAAATGCTGTTTCGGACTCGTCTGTATGCGAAATCCTATCAGGTTTGTTTGAGGAGACCATTTCCTGCAAAGGTAACGCCAAAATGGAAAACCCTGGGATCCAATTACGGCAATACCCACACATTCCTAAAAACGTTCTGATCTGTTGCTGGGTTTGTGGCAGAGTCATGTCTCTAATTGCTTGGATTCTATCAGCGGTCAGGTGTCTCAGTCCTTGTGTTAGACAGTGTCCCAAATATTTTACCTTAGTTTGGCATAATTGTAACTTGTCTTTGGACACCTTGTGTCCTGTGTCTGAAAGATGAAACAGGAGCTGTTTCGTATCCTTCAGAGATGCTTCCAGTGAATCTGAACACAGTAATAAATCGTCCACATACTGTATCAATACTGATCCACTGTCTGGTTGGAAAGACTGTAAACAATCATGCAAAGCCTGAGAAAATATACTTGGACTATCTATGAAACCTTGGGGTAATCGAGTCCACGTGTATTGGACTCCTCTGTATGTGAATGCAAACAAATATTGGCTGTCAGGGTGCAGAGGTACCGAAAAGAAAGCGGAGCAGAGGTCAATAACAGTGAAAAATTTGGCAGTGGGAGGGATTTGCATTAGGATGACAGCTGGATTTGGCACTACGGGGAACTGACTCTCAACTATTTTGTTAATCCCCCTTAGATCCTGCACTAGTCTGTAACCCCTCCCCCCACTCTTTTTCACAGGGAAGATGGGACTATTAGCAGTGCTGGACGTTCTTACCAGAATGCCCTGTTGTAGCAAGCGCTCTATTACTGGGTAAACTCCTAACTCCACCTCTGGCTTCAGAGGGTACTGTGGGATTTTTGGAGCTATCCTACCATCTTTTACTTGTACAACTACTGGAGCTACGTTTGCCATTAATCCAGTGTCTTGTCCGTCTTTTGTCCAAAGTGACTCTGGTATCTGAGATGTCTCTATTTGGGATGGATTCCTATTTGTCATAATGGTATGTGACATTAATTTTGATGGGGAGTCTAACATGTCTCGCACTTCCTGAGCGTGTTTCTCAGGTATGTCCAAGAATACACCTTCAGGAGTACAATAAATGACGCACCCCATTTTACACAGTAAGTCTCTTCCCAGGAGATTAGTTGGTGCCGATGCAGCCAGCAAAAAGGAATGCTTGGTATGCAAAGGCCCTATTGTAATCTCGGCTGGTTTGCTAACAGGGTAGTGCTGGACTGCTCCTGTTACTCCCATGGCTGGAATTGTCCTACCAGTGGTTCTCATGCCCACTGTCGAATTTATCACTGACTTGGCCGCCCCTGTGTCTACAAGAAAGTTTAAAGTTTTACCATCTACATTAATTGCGATCTCGGGTTCACTTCCAAGGTTGGCAATTAATTTTACTGGCTGCAGATTACAGGTATGGCCACACCCCTATTGGGTATGGTGACCTCCCTGAATCCCGCTGGCAGCAACTACTTGTGAGGGAGATAGTTGGGAACTACCAGAGGCATGCCAGTCTCTGTTTGGGGGATATCTTTTTGTTTCCCCTGTATGTGGCTCATAACTCCGTTTCTGCGGACCTTGCTCCCAATGTCGTGTGTCGTGTCGTTGTCTAGGGGGTTGGTATGAGTTTCGTGGATTCTTTACTCTACAATCTCGTGCCATGTGTCCCTGTTTGTGACAAGAATAACAAGTAACCATACTTGACTTACCCACAGGATTTGGTGATACAAACAAAGGCTGCCTTGTGGTCAGAGCCTGTATACTTACTGACATTAATTTATCACCTTGTTGTTCCCTGTGTCTGGTGATGTTTCTATCGTGATCAATAGCAGCCTCTCTCAAAGTAGCCACAGACAGACCTCGCCAACATGGTTGTGTGGTCTGTACCCTAGTCTTCAATGACTCTTTTAAACCATCCATCAGTACCGATACTGCTACTTCCCGATGGTTTGTGTCTGTTTTAATGTCCTCTATGCCTGTGTATTTTGCCATTTCTAATAATGCTCTGTGAAAATACTCTGCAGCTGTCTCTGACTCCTTCTGTTTAATGGAGAATATCTTATTCCATTTAGCTACTGCTGGGAAATACTCTTTTAGCTGCAAGTTTATTCTTTTCACATTATCTTGGTTGTACACATCTGTAAGAGGTACATCATGATCTAGTCCGCAATCAGCTAAAAATTGAGTTGCGTCGACATTTGAGGGTAAACATGCTCTCAGCAGTATCTGCCAGTCTTTATTGTTGGGCTCTGCAGTGTTACCTAAGTCTCTGATGTATTTTTGACTGGCAACTAAGTCTTTTCTAGGGTCAGGAAATTCAGACACTATGGTCCTTAATTCCATTCGGGAAAATGGAGTGTACATGGCAATGTTCCTAATGGGAGTGGCTCCTGATGCGTCTGTTTTCCCATTTGGCACTGCTATTACTCTAACAGGTGTAATTCTAACAACCTCATTCTGTGTAGATTCTACAGGCTGTGGTGAAATAGTTTCAGCATAATGCATGGTGCCGTACTTACCAGTTGATACGACCTCACCTATCCCTCCGCTAGGGGCCTTTACTAATCTCGTGGGTGGAGCTGTGCCTACTGTGGTCTCTGCTATGGTGGCTGCTAGAGAGAGCGCTGAAATCGTTGCCGATTCGTCCTCTTGATCACACTCCTGAGGAAAGTTCAAAACAGGGTACAACTTGCACGGGTTAATACTTGCATGGGTTAATGGGTTAACATTATCATTAACATTTACACAGTTACTAAGTGATTTTGTGTTACACCTTAGTGCGTCTTTCTCCGTAATCAACTTCTCTCCTGATATATATGGTGGCGGTGGGGCCGTGGCAATCAGTTTTCTGTTAGAGCCAGATCCCGCCGCCTGAGCCAAACCTCTCTGTATCTCACCTTCCTGTTGCCACAACTGTAAATAATCATAATGCTGGATTCGTCTCTTTGTTGATTTTATGAGACATATCCTCCTCCTTAAATTTTGTAACACTTCTGAGCTGAAGCTCCCTACTCTTGGGAATTTCTCCCCGTCATGTACAGTCATTCTCTCCCATTCATCACATAAAGTTTCTGTGTGACTTCCATATTTCTCACACATTATATACCTGGCCGACCCAATTGGTCGGACCACTGAATCAACCCGAACCGAGGTTGATCGCCCCCTACCTGAACAAGTGGCCCCCATAGTTCGAAAGTGTTGCTTTATTTAGCCAACCCTTTACGCAAAACCAAATGTCAACAATAGGCTGACGGTGGCGGTTTACCGAGTACCCCACTCACTCGCCCACGCCGACCAATACGACCTGATCACACCGATATGGTGCTGGCGTACTCGACCTAGGGCCCCTGCGACCTGAACCTCTATTTACTGGAACCTGCGAGGGTTATCCGAAGAACACTTACTCTTTCCAGTAACTATTGGTTGCTGGATAGTTCCTGAGTGAGCAGCAAACTTCCCTTAAAATAAAAAAAATTACACAAATCACGTTAGAGTGTACAGATAGCGTTTGTGACCCCTTTACTCTAATGGTATTAGGTCAGATTACTAACTACTGCACACACTTACGTGCGGTCCAGTCGTTCAGTACACAAACAACTAAGCTTATGTATGGAAAGACCAATGGAATCGAAACTTACGACTGCGAATTCCTTCAGCCAGAGCTTATATGGCCTATATGGGTGTTGCACCAACCCTTTTCGGTGTTGTGCCTGTGAACTGTATAGCGGACTTCCTTGTCGGCTGTACCTGGACCTCCTGGTCTGTTATGACCTCCTGGTCTTGTTACAGTATGACCTCCTGGTCTTGTTACAGTATGACCTCCTGGTCTGCTATACTCTAATGCTCAAAATTGTATATTTAACCAGAGATGCCTCCCTAGCCACCGTGCACGTCACTTACACGCATGTACCTCACGAGTACTCGACTTTTCTTGTGGTTCAACCTTTAAAAATTGTAAAAACACTCACTCATCACATGTACACTTTTGTTTCTATTTCTATTTCTGCGCAGAAATTTTTCTTCAGATCAGGTGTGTTACCAATTAGGAGCAGGATCTGTTAATTAAAATTTCGGACACCCAAAAATAGACTTGCGTTATTTCTCGCCTCGCGTTATTTATCGCTTTGCGTTATTTATCGCTTTGCGTTAAAAATCAACTTATCGTGACTTGAGCTACGTGGGCGTAACCGGACGCTCCGTTGCGTAATATACGCTGCGTGCGTCGGCCTTTGGATTGCGTACGCAAGTCTTTGTTAGAGACACGTATACGCAAAGCAAAGATCCACCGTAACACAATTTATACTTTTATCAATGTAGATGATCCTTGATCATCTACCACACAACACACTGACTTCGCCTTATCTCCCAGGCAAAACTGTGTGTTTGTCTATCTTTTAACTATATTACCTTTACTCTTAAACTATGAAATAACGGCAAATCTTTTTTTAGCACTTCTATCAACTATAAAACTGGCAGACAGGAGAGTGATATACGAAAATGAAAAAGAAAAAAAGAAATGCAGATATATATATGTGTGCGTGCGTGTGTACGCAAGACAGAAAAATAAACAGTTTTAAAAGATACTAGCGTTTTGTTCTTACCTCCGGTTCCCGGATTCCTTCAGCACTCTTTACCTAAGCGAAGCAGACGCTTATCCTGTCAGCACTACGAGGGATACAACCTCCCGCCCTTTGCTGAGGGATAATGTCTGCTGATCTACCTAGTGCAGATATGTGAAGGACGGGCGAGCCGCCAATTGATAAAGCTAAATATTTATCGTATATAAAACACTTTAAGAGGTCTAAGAACACTATACGCTATCTACGTAAGAAGTACCGTAAGGGTACGCAAGTTGTGTAGCGATCGCTCAACCGTAGTCGAGACGCTCAAGCGTCACGTTCGCTTACGGCCCAGTGATCACAGGCAGGCACGCTATTGGCTGCCGGCTAACGTAGTGATTCGCTATAGCGTAGCGTACGCTCGAGACCACGAGGAGATCACCAGCGGTGCAGACGCTTACAACGTTAAACCTTTATATCTATACCTTTAACGATGAGATACACAGTATACCTTAGTGTGGAGACAGAGTGTAAGTGCAACCTGGTGTAACCTGATTAACTACAAAGCTGCTTGAGCGTCACCGACGCTCAGAGAATACTTAACCCTTATAAAGAATACACAGATACCTGGGCTTAGGGTCCAAAACCTATTATATGTATTATAACTATTATACTTGAAAAAGGAATCACAGTACAAATGATACACTACAATATAACATAAACCAACTAACCAGATAAACTACACAGGAAATACAATACAATACAATTAAAGGAAAATACGAGAGAGATAGAGAGAGAGAGAGAGAGAGACAGAGAGAGAGAGAGAGATGGCTCACAGTAAGACAATATGATTACGGAGAAAACTTACGCACAAGGGGGACGATCGCATGCGCCTCGATATCCAGCTCCCGATTATCAGCAATGAGAACCGTTGAAGAGAGAGAACTGGATACGGTCGGCCTGCCTATTTATGCCCCACACACAATACAATTCAATGGTCCCTACAATCTCATTGTTCATTGGACATAGGAATTCGGCTTCGCATTATAACAAAAGGTCATAGGTTGATTCATACAGGTGGGCTGTGACTATTTCCAACTGCTCAGGTGGGAGGGAAACTGGGTTTCCCGCCGCATGGGTAATAAAGTGCAAATAAAGTAAATGTTCATAAACTTCTTATGTCCATAACTATTCGCACGAGCGATTGATCTGTTTCAAACCAACACCGGAATATTTCTAATTAAATATTCTTCCGATGGATACTAAACACCACTGTATTACTCCTGTCTGACCCTTCGTATCAAACAAAGAGGGATTCCTCTGTTCATAAACATTCTATATTAACCAAACTTTCAGAATCTATCAAAGGGACCATGATCTACAAAATACATTATTAGTGAAAATATGTAATGATTGAGTCGCACGCTACGATCGCATAAACTCTACCGTAAATATGCATACCATGCGCCTGCGGGTGCCCGCGACTGTGAGTATGCGCACGTACGGGAGAGCGTACGCATGCGCAGCACGGACCTGTGTGAGGTGCAAATATGGTAGTGTGCATAGAGATATTTTTCTGACTTTGACACATCATTCTCACCACCAAGTTCAAAGTTGATAACTAGAACTCCAGGTTGCAGCTCATGATAAAACATCACATCATGTAAAAGTTGTTACCTGGGCAGACCATCAGCATCTAGAGTCGTGTCAGGTATGACAGTCAGGACTGTGCAGGGATCATCCAACAGGCCCATCAGCTATGTGGTGTTTTATATAAGCTTAACAGGCATCAAATTCCCACAGAAACACGCCAAATCTTGTGGAAAGCTTTCCAAGAAGAATAGAGGCTGTTCTATTTGCAAAAGGGAGACCAACTCCATAATAAAGTATACAGTATGTATTTGAATACAATGTCATTACAGTCCCTGTTGGTGTATTGTGTGTGGAATATAGCAAAGATCCTGACACTGGCCCTCATTCCGAGTTGTTCGCTCGTTCTTTTCCTTCGCATCGGTGCGATTTTCCGCTAACTGCGCATGCGCAATGTTCGCACTGCGACTGCGCCAAGTAAATTTGCTAAGAAGTTTGGTATTTTACTCACGGCATTACGAGGTTTTTTCTTCGTTCTGGTGATCGTAGTGTGATTGACAGGAAGTGGGTATTTCTGGGCGGAAACTGGCCGTTTTATGGGAGTGTGTGAAAAAACGCTGGCGTTTCTGGGAAAAACGCGGGAGTGGCTGGAGAAATGGGGGAGTGTCTGGGCGAACGCTGGGTGTGTTTGTGACGTCAAACCAGGAACGACAAGCACTGAACTGATCGCACTGGAAGAGTAAGTCTGGAGCTACTCAGAAACTGCAAAGAAAAATCTTTTTGCAATATTGCGAATCTTTCGTTCGCAATTCTGCTAAGCTAAGATTCACTCCCAGAGGGCGGCGGCTTAGCATGTGCACTGCTGCGAAAAGCGGCTAGCGAGCGAACAACTCGGAATGAGGGCCACTGTGTTACTTTCTGTGCTGGTGCCATCTTTCCGAAGACATAGGGGTATATTTACTAAAATTCATATTTGTACCGATTTGGAGGGAGATTAAACACGAATGACATCGAATGTGTGAATTTGCAACTTTTTGAATTTATTACGCCTCATTTACTATGCTGTCATGTTTTGATTATTTCCATTTTTCGATGTCGATGTCATTCGTGTTTTTCCAAGGTAGAATGCGGCCGATTTTGTGTTTTTGCGGCCGTGTTGTCTGGTTTTTTTTCGAATGCGTCATTTTTCGGTTACGGCAGTGTTTTCCCGTTCCCGGACGCGTTTTGTTTCTAAGTTTCGTTTTTGTCATGCGTCCGTGATTGGTTTGACTCATGATGGAGGAGTGTCTGTGCTCATTACTATAAAACCGCCCCATACCGCCCGAACCTCATGGGTTTAGCTAGTGGAGAGGTGAGAGGAAGTTGTGTTTGGTGTTGGAGAGTTGATAGGAGTTTTTGGCGGTTTTGAGGTGGTTCTTTGCGATTGGTGAGTGCTGTACTGTGTGTGTAAGTAGTCTTGTCATACTTGTTGTGTAGTTATTTAAAAGTCTGTATAGTTTTTCGTCTTTGTTTTTTTTTTAATTCTATTGTCACTCTGTGTGTGTGTGTTTGTGTGTGTGTGTGTGTGTGTGTGTGTGTGTGTGTGTGTGTGTGTGTGTGTGTGTGTGTGTGTGTGTGTGTGTGTGTGTGTGTGTGGTGGTAGTGGAGGAGTGTGTTTAGTGTTTTTTTTTAATCAGTTTTATTTGTTGTTTGTCCGGAATATGTCCCAGTCAGAGGTGAGTGAGAGGGAGGAGGTGAGTGAGAGGGAGGAGGTGAGTGAGGTGGAGGAGGTGAGTGAGAGGGAGGAGGTGAGTGAGGTGGAGGAGGTTAGTGAGGAGGAGGGGGAGGTTGCTGCTGCGGCCTCGAGTGAGAGTGACAGTGATGGTGCTGTGGCTCCGCAGCCACGCACCACTACAAAGACTGGGCGCAATGTAAAGTTCAGCTATGCAGAGAATATGGCATTGGTGCGGGAGCTGATGAGACATCATCGTCAGCTGTTTGGCCATGATGCTCCCAAGGTTTCTTCACGCAGGAAGAGTATTCTGTGGGGGAAGATAGTTGCGGCAGTTAATACTGAGGGTGTGGTGAGGAGGACCGAGGACACGTGTCGTAAGCGATTCTGCGACATCAAGCGGCGTGTCAAGGTTAAGATGTCTAAGGAGGCTAAATCAGTCCGCCAAACAGGGGGTGGACACCCCTTCCGAGTGTCATATCGGGATTGGGAGGAGCCTGTGCGCTCCCTTATTCCGCCAGAAGTGGTTGGTGCGACTCATGTCCGGAAATTCGGATCGCCCAAGGCAGGATGGTGAGTTGTCTTTTTTTTGGGTTTTATAATTGAAACATCTGTGCTTTGTCCTTAGTTGTCTGAAATGTCTTCTAGCTAATTGTGATTGTAAGTTGGTTAATTCTTCTAATGTGTTGGTGATATAGTTTTATTCAGAAATATTTATGTTTTTGTCCTTTGTATTGTCAAGTTAGCAGTTGACCTTGCCTTTTTTCTGTTTTTTTAAACAAATTTTAAATTTTTGTGGGTGTCTTTAAATGAAGTCATGTGTTTTGCGTAATGTTTGTTAAAAATTTTTTAATGTAGTTATGGTTATTGTGTGTTGTTCTGGGTTGTCCTTTGTGTGGTTGATGTGATTTTTCATGCAGATTCTAATTTTATGCTTACATTTTTGTTCATATATTTGGGTGTAGTGTTTGGTTGTTAGCACCAAACAAATGTTAAATACAGAACAATGGCCCTCATTCCGAGTTGTTCGCTCGGTAATTTTCTTCGCATCGCAACGATTTTCTGCTAATTGCGGATGCGCAATGTTCGCACTGCGGCTGCGCCAAGTAAATTTGCTAAGAAGTTTGGTATTTTACTCACGGCATTAAAAGGTTTTTTCTTCGTTCTGGTGATCGGAGTGTGATTGACAGGAAGTGGGTTTTTCTGGGCGGAAAGTGGCCGTTTTATGGGAGTGTGTGAAAAAACGCTGGCGTTTCTGGGAAAAACGCGGGAGTGGCTGGAGAAACGGGGGAGTGTCTGGGCGAACGCTGGGTGTGTTTGTGACGTCAAACCAGGAACGACAAGCACTGAACTGATCGCACTGGAAGAGTAAGTCTGGAGCTACTCAGAAACTGCAAAGAAAAATCTTTTTGCAATATTGCGAATCTTTCGTTCGCAATTCTGCTAAGCTAAGATTCACTCCCAGAGGGCGGCGGCTTAGCGTGTGCACTGCTGCGAAAAGTGGCTAGCGAGCGAACAACTCGGAATGAGGGCCACTGTGTTACCTTCTGTGCTGGTGCCATCTTTCCGAAGACATAGGGGTATATTTACTAAAATTCGTATTTGTACCGATTTGGAGGGAGATTAAACACGAATGACATCGAATGTGTGAATTTGCAACTTTTTGAATTTATTACGCCTCATTTACTATGCTGTCGTGTTTTGATTATTTCCATTTTTCGATGTCGATGTCATTCGTGTTTTTCCAAGGTAGAATGCGGCCGATTTTGTGTTTTTGCGGCCGTGTTGTCTGGTTTTTTTTCGAATGCGTCATTTTTCTGTTACGGCAGTGTTTTCCCGTTCCCGGCCGCGTTTTGTTTCTAAGTTTCGTTTTTGTCATGCGTCCGTGATTGGTTTGATTCATGATGGAGGAGTGTCTGTGCTCATTACTATAAAACCGCCCCATACCGCCCGAACCTCATGGGTTTAGCTAGTGGAGAGGTGAGAGGAAGTTGTGTTTGGTGTTGGAGAGTTGATAGGAGTTTTTGGCGGTTTTGAGGTGGTTGTTTGCGATTGGTGAGTGCTGTACTGTGTGTGTAAGTAGTCTTGTCATACTTGTTGTGGGAGGAGCCTGTGCGCTCCCTTATTCCGCCAGAAGTGGTTGGTGCGACTCATGTCCGGAAATTCGGATCGCCCAAGGCAGGATGGTGAGTTGTCTTTTTTTGGGGTTTTATAATTGAAACATCTGTGCTTTGTCCTTAGTTGTCTGAAATGTCTTCTAGCTAATTGTGATTGTAAGTTGGTTAATTCTTCTAATGTGTTGGTGATATAGTTTTATTCAGAAATATTTATGTTTTTGTCCTTTGTATTGTCAAGTTAGCAGTTGACCTTGCCTTTTTTCTGTTTTTTTAAACAAATTTTAAATTTTTGTGGGTGTCTTTAAATGAAGTCATGTGTTTTGCGTAATGTTTGTTAAAATTTTTTTAATGTAGTTATGGTTATTGTGTGTTGTTCTGGGTTGTCCTTTGTGTGGTTGATGTGATTTTTCATGCAGATTCTAATTTTATGCTTACATTTTTGTTCATATATTTGGGTGTAGTGTTTGGTTGTTAGCACCAAACAAATGTTAAATACAGAACAATGGCCCTCATTCCGAGTTGTTCGCTCGGTAATTTTCTTCGCATCGCAGCGATTTTCTGCTAATTGCGCATGCGCAATGTTCGCACTGCGGCTGCGCCAAGTAAATTTGCTAAGAAGTTTGGTATTTTACTCACGGCATTACAAGGTTTTTTCTTCGTTCTGGTGATCGGAGTGTGATTGACAGGAAGTGGGTTTTTCTGGGCGGAAACTGGCCGTTTTATGGGAGTGTGTGAAAAAACGCTGGCGTTTCTGCGAAAAACGCGGGAGTGGCTGGAGAAACGGGGGAGTGTCTGGGCGAACGCTGGGTGTGTTTGTGACGTCAAACCAGGAATGACAAGCACTGAACTGATCGCACTGGAAGAGTAAGTCTGGAGCTACTCAGAAACTGCAAAGAAAAATCTTTTTGCAATATTGCGAATCTTTCGTTCGCAATTCTGCTAAGCTAAGATTCACTCCCAGAGGGCGGCGGCTTAGCGTGTGCACTGCTGCGAAAAGTGGCTAGCGAGCGAACTACTCGGAATGAGGGCCACTGTGTTACCTTCTGTGCTGGTGCCATCTTTCCGAAGACATAGGGGTATATTTACTAAAATTCGTATTTGTACCGATTTGGAGGGAGATTAAACACGAATGACATCGAATGTGTGAATTTGCAACTTTTTGAATTTATTACGCCTCATTTACTATGCTGTCGTGTTTTGATTATTTCCATTTTTCGATGTCGATGTAATTCGTGTTTTTCCAAGGTAGAATGCGGCCGATTTTGTGTTTTTGCGGCCGTGTTGTCTGGTTTTTTTTCGAATGCGTCATTTTTCTGTTACGGCAGTGTTTTCCCGTTCCCGGCCGCGTTTTGTTTCTAAGTTTCGTTTTTGTCATGCGTCCGTGATTGGTTTGACTCATGATGGAGGAGTGTCTGTGCTCATTACTATAAAACCGCCCCATACCGCCCGAACCTCATGGGTTTAGCTCGTGGAGAGGTGAGAGGAAGTTGTGTTTGGTGTTGGAGAGTTGATAGGAGTTTTTGGTGGTTTTGAGGTGGTTCTTTGCGATTGGTGAGTGCTGTACTGTGTGTGTAAGTGTGTAAGTAGTCTTGTCATACTTGTTGTGGGAGGAGCCTGTGCGCTCCCTTATTCCGCCAGAAGTGGTTGGTGCGACTCATGTCCGGAAATTCGGATCGCCCAAGGCAGGATGGTGAGTTGTCTTTTTTTTGGGTTTTATAATTGAAACATCTGTGCTTTGTCCTTAGTTGTCTGAAATGTCTTCTAGCTAATTGTGATTGTAAGTTGGTTAATTCTTCTAATGTGTTGGTGATATAGTTTTATTCAGAAATATTTATGTTTTTGTCCTTTGTATTGTCAAGTTAGCAGTTGACCTTGCCTTTTTTCTGGTTTTTTAAACAAATTTAAAATTTTTGTGGGTGTCTTTAAATGAAGTGTGAGTCATGCGTTTTGCGTAATGTTTGTTAAAAATTTTTTAATGTAGTTATGGTTATTGTGTGTTGTTCTGGGTTGTCCTTTGTGTGGTTGATGTGATTTTTCATGCAGATTCTAATTTTATGCTTACATTTTTGTTCATTTATTTGGGTGTAGTGTTTGGTTGTTAGCACCAAACAAATGTTAAATACAGAACAATGGCCCTCATTCCGAGTTGTTCGCTCGGTAATTTTCTTCGCATCGCAGCGATTTTCTGCTAATTGCGCATGCGCAATGTTCGCACTGCGACTGCGCCAAGTAAATTTGCTAAGAAGTTTGGTATTTTACTCACGGCATTATGAGGTTATTTCTTCGTTCTGGTGATCGGAGTGTGATCAGGAAGTGGGTGTTTCTGGGCGGAAACTGTCCGTTTTATGGGTGTGTGTGAAAAAACGCTGCCGTTTCTGCGAAAACCGCGGGAGTGGCTGAAGAAACGGGGGAGTGTCTGTGCGAACGCTGGGTGTGTTTGTGACGTCAAACTAGGAACGACAAGCACTGAACTGATTGCACTGGAAGAGTAAGTCTCGAGCTACTCAGAAACTGCACAGAAAAATCTTTTCGCAATATTGCGAATACTTCGTTCGCAATTCTGCTAACCTAAGAAACACTCCCATAGGGCGGCGGCTTAGCGTGTGTACTGCTGCGAAAAGCGGCTAGCGAGCGAACAACTCGGAATGAGGGCCAATATTCTGGTTGTGTTAAGCTGCCACGGTTGGGTTTTTAGTAGAGATGAGCGCCTGAAATTTTTCGGGTTTTGTGTTTTGGTTTTGGGTTCGGTTCCGCGGCCGTGTTTTGGGTTCGAACGCGTTTTGGCAAAACCTCACCGAATTATTTTTGTCGGATTCGGGTGTGTTTTGGATTCGGGTGTTTTTTTCCAAAAACACTAAAAAACAGCTTAAATCATAGAATTTGGGGGTCATTTTGATCCCAAAGTATTATTAACCTCAAAAACCATAATTTACACTCATTTTCAGTCTATTCTGAATACCTCACACCTCACAATATTATTTTTAGTCCTAAAATTTGCACCGAGGTCGCTGTGTGAGTAAGATAAGCGACCCTAGTGGCCGACACAAACACCGGGCCCATCTAGGAGTGGCACTGCAGTGTCACGCAGGATGTCCCTTCCAAAAAACCCTCCCCAAACAGCACATGACGCAAAGAAAAAAAGAGGCGCAATGAGGTAGCTGTGTGAGTAAGATTAGCGACCCTAGTGGCCGACACAAACACCGGGCCCATCTAGGAGTGGCACTGCAGTGTCACGCAGGATGGCCCTTCCAAAAAACCCTCCCCAAACAGCACATGACGCAAAGAAAAAAAGAGGCGCAATGAGGTAGCTGTGTGAGTAAGATTAGCGACCCTAGTGGCCGACACAAACACCGGGCCCATCTAGGAGTGGCACTGCAGTGTCACGCAGGATGGCCCTTCCAAAAAACCCTCCCCAAACAGCACATGACGCAAAGAAAAAAAGAGGCGCAATGAGGTAGCTGACTGTGTGAGTAAGATTAGCGACCCTAGTGGCCGACACAAACACCGGGCCCATCTAGGAGTGGCACTGCAGTGTCACGCAGGATGTCCCTTCCAAAAAACCCTCCCCAAACAGCACATGACGCAAAGAAAAAAAGAGGCGCAATGAGGTAGCTGTGTGAGTAAGATTAGCGACCCTAGTGGCCGACACAAACACCGGGCCCATCTAGGAGTGGCACTGCAGTGTCACGCAGGATGTCCCTTCCAAAAAACCCTCCCCAATCAGCACATGATGCAAAGAAAAAGAAAAGAAAAAAGAGGTGCAAGATGGAATTATCCTTGGGCCCTCCCACCCACCCTTATGTTGTATAAACAAAACAGGACATGCACACTTTAACCAACCCATCATTTCAGTGACAGGGTCTGCCACACGACTGTGACTGATATGACGGGTTGGTTTGGACCCCCCCCAAAAAAGAAGCAATTAATCTCTCCTTGCACAAACTGGCTCTACAGAGGCAAGATGTCCACCTCATCTTCACCCTCCGATATATCACCGTGTACATCCCCCTCCTCACAGATTATCAATTCGTCCCCACTGGAATCCACCATCTCAGCTCCCTGTGTACTTTGTGGAGGCAATTGCTGCTGGTCAATGTCTCCGCGGAGGAATTGATTATAATTCATTTTAATGAACATCATCTTCTCCACATTTTCTGGATGTAACCTCGTACGCCGATTGCTGACAAGGTGAGCGGCGGCACTAAACACTCTTTCGGAGTACACACTTGTGGGAGGGCAACTTAGGTAGAATAAAGCCAGTTTGTGCAAGGGCCTCCAAATTGCCTCTTTTTCCTGCCAGTATAAGTACGGACTGTGTGACGTGCCTACTTGGATGCGGTCACTCATATAATCCTCCACCATTCTATCAATGTTGAGAGAATCATATGCAGTGACAGTAGACGACATGTCCGTAATCGTTGGCAGGTCCTTCAGTCCGGACCAGATGTCAGCATCAGCAGTCGCTCCAGACTGCCCTGCATCACCGCCAGCGGGTGGGCTCGGAATTCTGAGCCTTTTCCTCGCACCCCCAGTTGCGGGAGAATGTGAAGGAGGAGATGTTGACAGGTCGCGTTCCGCTTGACTTGACAATTTTGTCACCAGCAGGTCTTTCAACCCCAGCAGACCTGTGTCTGCCGGAAAGAGAGATCCAAGGTAGGCTTTAAATCTAGGATCGAGCACGGTGGCCAAAATGTAGTGCTCTGATTTCAACAGATTGACCACCCGTGAATCCTTGTTAAGCGAATTAAGGGCTGCATCCACAAGTCCCACATGCCTAGCGGAATCGCTCCGTGTTAGCTCCTTCTTCAATGCCTCCAGCTTCTTCTGCAAAAGCCTGATGAGGGGAATGACCTGACTCAGGCTGGCAGTGTCTGAACTGACTTCACGTGTGGCAAGTTCAAAGGGCATCAGAACCTTGCACAACGTTGAAATCATTCTCCACTGCACTTGAGACAGGTGCATTCCATCTCCTATATCGTGCTCAATTGTATAGGCTTGAATGGCCTTTTGCTGCTCCTCCAACCTCTGAAGCATATAGAGGGTTGAATTCCACCTCGTTACCACTTCTTGCTTCAGATGATGGCAGGGCAGGTTCAGTAGTTTTTGGTGGTGCTCCAGTCTTCTGTACGTGGTGCCTGTACGCCGAAAGTGTCCCGCAATTTTTCTGGCCACCGACAGCATCTCTTGCACGCCCCTGTCGTTTTTTAAAAAATTCTGCACCACCAAATTCAAGGTATGTGCAAAACATGGGACGTGCTGGAATTTGCCCAGATTTAATGCACACACAATATTGCTGGCGTTGTCCGATGCCACAAATCCACAGGAGAGTCCAATTGGGGTAAGCCATTCCGCGATGATCTTCCTCAGTTGCCGTAAGAGGTTTTCAGCTGTGTGCGTATTCTGGAAAGCGGTGATACAAAGCGTAGCCTGCCTAGGAAAGAGTTGGCGTTTGCGAGATGCTGCTACTGGTGCCGCCGCTGCTGTTCTTGCGGCGGGAGTCCATACATCTACCCAGTGGGCTGTCACAGTCATATAGTCCTGACCCTGCCCTGCTCCACTTGTCCACATGTCCGTGGTTAAGTGGACATTGGGTACAACTGCATTTTTTAGGAGACTGGTGAGTCTTTTTCTGACGTCCGTGTACATTCTCGGTATCGCCTGCCTAGAGAAGTGGAACCTAGATGGTATTTGGTAACGGGGGCACACTGCCTCAATAAATTGTCTAGTTCCCTGTGAACTAACGGCGGATACCGGACGCACGTCTAACACCAACATAGTTGTCAAGGACTCAGTTATCCGCTTTGCAGTAGGATGACTGCTGTGATATTTCATCTTCCTCGCAAAGGACTGTTGAACAGTCAATTGCTTACTGGAAGTAGTACAAGTGGGCTTACGACTTCCCCTCTGGGATGACCATCGACTCCCAGCGGCAACAACAGCAGCGCCAGCAGCAGTAGGCGTTACACGCAAGGATGCATCGGAGGAATCCCAGGCAGGAGAGGACTCGTCAGACTTGCCAGTGACATGGCCTGCAGGACTATTGGCATTCCTGGGGAAGGAGGAAATTGACACTGAGGGAGTTGGTGGGGTGGTTTGCGTGAGCTTGGTTACAAGAGGAAGGGATTTACTGGTCAGTGGACTGCTTCCGCTGTCACCCAAAGTTTTTGAACTTGTCACTGACTTATTATGAATGCGCTGCAGGTGACGTATAAGGGAGGATGTTCCGAGGTGGTTAACGTCCTTACCCCTACTTATTACAGCTTGACAAAGGGAACACACGGCTTGACACCTGTTGTCCGCATTTCTGGTGAAATACCTCCACACCGAAGAGCTGATTTTTTTGGTATTTTCACCTGGCATGTCAACGGCCATATTCCTCCCACGGACAACAGGTGTCTCCCCGGGTGCCTGACTTAAACAAACCACCTCACCATCAGAATCCTCCTGGTCAATTTCCTCCCCAGCGCCAGCAACACCCATATCCTCCTCATCCTGGTGTACTTCAACACTGACATCTTCAATCTGACTATCAGGAACTGGACTGCGGGTGCTCCTTCCAGCACTTGCAGGGGGCATGCAAATAGTGGAAGGCGCATGCTCTTCACGTCCAGTGTTGGGAAGGTCAGGCATCGCAAACGACACAATTGGACTCTCCTTGTGGATTTGGGATTTCAAAGAACGCACAGTTCTTTGCGGTGCTTTTGCCAGCTTGAGTCTTTTCAGTTTTCTAGCGAGAGGCTGAGTGCTTCCATCCTCATGTGAAGCTGAACCACTAGCCATGAACATAGGCCAGGGCCTCAGCCGTTCCTTGCCACTCCGTGTGGTAAATGGCATATTGGCAAGTTTACGCTTCTCCTCCGACAATTTTATTTTAGGTTTTGGAGTCCTTTTTTTTCTGATATTTGGTGTTTTGGATTTGACATGCTCTGTACTATGACATTGGGCATCGGCCTTGGCAGACGACGTTGCTGGCATTTCATCGTCTCGGCCATGACTAGTGGCAGCAGCTTCAGCACGAGGTGGAAGTGGATCTTGATCTTTCCCTAATTTTGGAACCTCAACTTTTTTGTTCTCCATATTTTATAGGCAGAACTAAAAGGCACCTCAGGTAAACAATGGAGATGGATGGATTGGATACTAGTATACAATTATGGACGGACTGCCACGGTTAGGTGGTATAAAAAAACCACGGTTAGGAGGTATATATTACAATAATAATACAATTATGGATGGACGGACTGCCTGCCGACTGCCGACACAGAGGTAGCCACAGCCGTGAACTACCGCACTGTACACTGGTTGATAAAGAGATAGTAGTATACTCGTAACAACTAGTATGACACTATGACGACGGTATAAAGAATGAAAAAAAAACCACGGTTAGGTGGTATATATTATAATAATAATACAATTATGGATGGACGGACTGCCTGCCGACTGCCGACACAGAGGTAGCCACAGCCGTGAACTACCGCACTGTACACTGGTTGATAAAGAGATAGTAGTATACTCGTAACAACTAGTATGACACTATGACGACGGTATAAAGAATGAAAAAAAAACCACGGTTAGGTGGTATATATTATAATAATAATACAATTATGGATGGACGGACTGCCTGCCGACTGCCGACACAGAGGTAGCCACAGCCGTGAACTACCGCACTGTACACTGGTTGATAAAGAGATAGTAGTATACTCGTAACAACTAGTATGACACTATGACGACGGTATAAAGAATGAAAAAAAAACCACGGTTAGGTGGTATATATTATAATAATAATACAATTATGGATGGACGGACTGCCTGCCGACTGCCGACACAGAGGTAGCCACAGCCGTGAACTACCGCACTGTACACTGGTTGATAAAGAGATAGTAGTATACTCGTAACAACTAGTATGACACTATGACGACGGTATAAAGAATGAAAAAAAAACCACGGTTAGGTGGTATATATTATAATAATAATACAATTATGGATGGACGGACTGCCTGCCGACTGCCGACACAGAGGTAGCCACAGCCGTGAACTACCGCACTGTACACTGGTTGATAAAGAGATAGTAGTATACTCGTAACAACTAGTATGACACTATGACGACGGTATAAAGAATGAAAAAAAAACCACGGTTAGGTGGTATATATTATAATAATAATACAATTATGGATGGACGGACTGCCTGCCGACTGCCGACACAGAGGTAGCCACAGCCGTGAACTACCGCACTGTACACTGGTTGATAAAGAGATAGTAGTATACTCGTAACAACTAGTATGACACTATGACGACGGTATAAAGAATGCAAAAAAAACCACAGTTAGGTGGTATATATTATAATAATAATACAATTATGGATGGACGGACTGCCTGCCGACTGCCGACACAGAGGTAGCCACAGCCGTGAACTACCGCACTGTACACTGGTTGATAAAGAGATAGTAGTATACTCGTAACAACTAGTATGACACTATGACGACGGTATAAAGAATGAAAAAAAAACCACGGTTAGGTGGTATATATTATAATAATAATACAATTATGGATGGACGGACTGCCTGCCGACTGCCGACACAGAGGTAGCCACAGCCGTGAACTACCGCACTGTACACTGGTTGATAAAGAGATAGTAGTATACTCGTAACAATTAGGATGACACTATGACGGTATAAAGAATGAAAAAAAAACCACGGTTAGGTGGTAGGTATATAATAATAAATAATACAATTCTGGTCGGACGGACTGCCTGCCGTGTGCCGACACAGAGGTAGCCACAGCCGTGAACTACCGCACTGTACACTGGTTGATAAAGAGATAGTAGTATACTCGTAACAATTAGGATGACACTATGACGGTATAAAGAATGAAAAAAAAACCACGGTTAGGTGGTAGGTATATAATAATAAATAATACAATTCTGGTCGGACGGACTGCCTGCCGTGTGCCGACACAGAGGTAGCCACAGCCGTGAACTACCGCACTGTACACTGGTTGATAAAGAGATAGTAGTATACTCGTAACAATTAGGATGACACTATGACGGTATAAAGAATGAAAAAAAAACCACGGTTAGGTGGTAGGTATATAATAATAAATAATACAATTCTGGTCGGACGGACTGCCTGCCGTGTGCCGACACAGAGGTAGCCACAGCCGTGAACTACCGCACTGTACACTGGTTGATAAAGAGATAGTAGTATACTCGTAACAATTAGGATGACACTATGACGGTATAAAGAATGAAAAAAAAACCACGGTTAGGTGGTAGGTATATAATAATAAATAATACAATTCTGGTCGGACGGACTGCCTGCCGTGTGCCGACACAGAGGTAGCCACAGCCGTGAACTACCGCACTGTACACTGGTTGATAAAGAGATAGTAGTATACTCGTAACAATTAGGATGACACTATGACGGTATAAAGAATGAAAAAAAAACCACGGTTAGGTGGTAGGTATATAATAATAAATAATACAATTCTGGTCGGACGGACTGCCTGCCGTGTGCCGACACAGAGGTAGCCACAGCCGTGAACTACCGCACTGTACTGTGTCTGCTGCTAATATAGACTGGTTGATATTTAAAGAGATATTAGTAGTATACAACAATACTATACTGGTGGTCAGGCACTGGTCACCACTCCTGCAGCAAAAGTGTGCACTGTTAATTAATATAATTGTACTCCTGGCTCCTGCTAACAACCTGCAGTGCTCCCCAGTCTCCCCCACAATTAATTATAAGCTTTTAATTTATACATTGATGACTGTGCAGCACACTGGGCTGAGCTGAGTGCACACAGACTGAGTCACACTGTGTGACTGACTGTGCTGTGTATCGTTTTTTTTTTCAGGCAGAGAACGGATATAGCAGAGAGAAGTGAACGGATATATTATATTAAATAAAAGTTAACTAGCAACTGCACTGGTCACTGACTGTGGTAAACTAACTCTGTCTGCGACTCTGCACAATCTCTCTCTATCTAATCTATCTATCTCTATTCTAATGGAGAGGACGCCAGACACGTCCTCTCCCTATCAATCTCAATGCACGAGTGAAAATGGCGGCGACGCGCGGCTCCTTATATAGAATCCGAGTCTCGCGATAGAATCCGAGCCTCGCGAGAATCCGACAGCGTCATGATGACGTTCGGGCGCGCTCGGGTTAACCGAGCAAGGCGGGAAGATCCGAGTCGCTCGGACCCGTGGAAAAAAAAGTGAAGTTCGTGCGGGTTCGGATTCAAAGAAACCGAACCCGCTCATCTCTAGTTTTTAGTAGTATAATATTGTGAATTCTGCATCTTTGGGTATGGATTGGTTGGTGTAATTGTTTCATAATTTAAGTATACACACCCAATGAAGTCAGGCAGAAAAGCATAAGCAAAGTTTTGTTTACTTCTCATAATGCTCCTCATATGTCTACTAGTGATGAGCGGGTTCGGTTTCTCGGAATCCGAACCCGCCGAACTTCAGCTTTTTTTACACGGGGCCGAGCAGGCTCGGATCCTCCCGCCTTGCTCGGTTAACCCGAGCGCGCCCGAACGTCATCATCCCGCTGTCGGATTCTCGCGAGGCTCGGATTCTATCGCGAGACTCGGATTCTATATAAGGAGCCGCGCGTCGCCGCCATTTTCACACGTGCATTGAGATTGATAGGGAGAGGACGTGGCTGGCGTCCTCTCCGTTTATAGAGAAGAGAGTAGAGAGTTAGAGACACTATTTACTAATTTTGGGGAGCATATTAGGACTGGAGTACTACTACTTGCTGATAGTGTGACCAGTGACCATTGACCACCAGTTTAATTAATCCGTTCTCTGCCTGAAAAAAAACGATACACAGTGTGACACAGTCACATACCATATCTGTGCTCAGCCTCAGTGTGCTGCATCATCATATGTAATACTGTATATCTGACTGTGCTGAGTGCTCACTGCTCACACAGCTTAATTGTGGGGGAGACTGGGGAGCAGTTAGAGCAGGAGTACATAAATAATATATTTTAAGTACAGTGCACACTTTTGCTGCCAGAGTGCCACACTGCCAGTGTGACTGACCAGTGACCACACTGACCACCAGTATATTGTGATTGTCTGCTTAGGACGGAGTACTACTTGCTGATAGTGTGACCAGTGACCAGTGACCACCACCAGTTTAATTAATCCGTTCTCTGCCTGAAAAAAAACGATACACAGTGTGACACAGTCACATACCATATCTGTGCTCAGCCCAGTGTGCTGCATCATATGTAATACTGTATATCATTATCTGACTGTGCTGAGCGCTCACTGCTCACACAGCTTAATTGTGGGGGAGACTGGGGAGCAGTTATAGCAGGAGTACATATTTTAAGTACAGTGCACACTTTTGCTGCCAGAGTGCCACTGCCAGTGTGACTGACCAGTGACCACTGACCACCAGTATATTGTGATTGTCTGCTGACCACCAGTATATTGTGATTGTCTGCCTGAAAAAGTTAAACACTCGTCGTGTGGTGTTTTTATAAACGCATTCTGCAGACAGTGTCCAGCAGGTCCGTCATTACATAATATATACCTGTCCGTCTGCAGTACTAGTGTGATATATATATATTTTAATTTTATCTCATTATCATCCAGTCTATATTAGCAGCAGACACAGTACGGTAGTCCACGGCTGTAGCTACCTCTGTGTCGGCAGTCGCTCGTCCATCCATAATTGTATACCACCTACCCGTGGTTTTTTTTTTCCCTATCTTCTTGATACTAGTAGCTTACTTTAGGAGTCTGCAGTGCTGACAGACAGTGTCCAGCAGGTCCGTCATTACATAATATATACCTGTCCGGCTGCAGTACTAGTGTGATATATATATATATATATTTTAATTTTATCTCATTATCATCCAGTCTATATTAGCAGCAGACACAGTACGGTAGTCCACGGCTGTAGCTACCTCTGTGTCGTCATCCATAAGTATACTAGTATCCATCCATCTCCATTGTTTACCTGAGGTGCCTTACTCACACAGCTACCTCATTGCGCCTCTTTTTTTCTTTGCGTCATGTGCTGTTTGGGGAGTAGTTTTTTGAAGGGCCAGCCTGCGTGACACTGCAGTGCCACTCCTAGATGGGCCAGGTGTTTGTGTCGGCCACTAGGGTCGCTTAGCTTACTCACACAGCTACCTCATTGCGCCTCTTTTTTTCTTTGCGTCATGTGCTGTTTGGGGGGTGTTTTTTGGAAGGGCCATCCTGCGTGACACTGCAGTGCCACTCCTAGATGGGCCAGGTGTTTGTGTCGGCCACTTGGGTCGTTGAGCTTAGTCACACAGCTACCTCATTGCGCCATTTTTTTCTTTGCGTCATGTGCTGTTTGGGGAGTGTTTTTTGGAAGGGCCATCCTGCGTGACACTGCAGTGCCACTCCTAGATGGGCCAGGTGTTTGTGTCGGCCACTTGGGTCGCTTAGCTTAGTCATCCAGCGACCTCGGTGCAAATTTTAGGACTAAAAATAATATTGTGAGGTGTGAGGTGTTCAGAATAGACTGAAAATGAGTGGAAATTATGGTTTTTGAGGTTAATAATACTTTGGGATCAAAATGACCCCCAAATTCTATGATTTAAGCTGTTTTTTAGGGTTTTTTGAAAAAAACACCCGAATCCAAAACACACCCGAATCCGACAAAAAAAATTCGGTGAGGTTTTGCCAAAACGCGTTCGAACCCAAAACACGGCCGCGGAACCGAACCCAAAACCAAAACACAAAACCCGAAAAATTTCAAGTGCACATCCCTAATCTACATCACAATAAGGTTTTTGCATAAACATATAAACATAATATTATGTTCATAAGGACATTCTTCTTATTTGTACAGTACGAAAGAGACGCAGCACAGCCAGGCCACAACCCACACTGCCAAGAGATGCAGATGCTGGCGATGCAGGTAAGAATGTAGTCTATACCCATATTCTGAAAACACATAGAAATTCAGAATTATAATGTTTATATTATCACATAGGTCCTTCTTCATCGAACACCCCTCCACTAAGATGACCATCACAGGGCTCGGATAGTCTCCATAAGATGGGTACCAAGAGACGCGTCTTGAGGCGGAATCTCCACCCGCATCCTCACCACCACAACGGCGCACCTCTACTGTGTCGGCCCAGCCACCACAAGCCATTTTGGCCAGTCCACAAAGCGAGGAACCACAATCCCCTCAGCTGTCTGGTGAGTAAACATAACAATTAGGACATGTGGTTTAGGGAAATTAAAAAAAACATAATGACGAGGTTGAAGTTACCACACATACACACAACAAACTTGGAACATACCCAGCAGCCAGCCATCAGGCATTTGTCCAGCATCAAACTTATCAAAGAGGGATGACTGACTGAGGATGAAGGAGTCATGGCAGCCACCAGGGTAACCCGCAACAACACTCATAATTTTTAGATTTGCATCACAAACCACCTGGACATTAGTGGATTGTCCCAGATGTCTATTGGTATAAATATATTGCCTGCCCCTAGGTGGTCTCAGCTCAACGTGTGTGCAATCTATGGCACCCAGCACATTGGGCATGCCAGCAAGCTCATGGAAAGCTACCCTGACTGCATGCCACTGCGACTCCTGGGTAGGGAAGCAGATAGAGGCATCTATGTGGGGATCCAAGGCATCCAAAACCTGAGTGGACATTACAAAATATAAGGTGAGTGTCATGACCTGTAATAAATACTATACTGTGTTATATTACATAACAGAAGCACCACTTAGACATAGACGTGTATGTATGTTTTAACTCACCTGATTTAAATATTTTGAAAAGGTGGGCTGGGAGATACCAATTACATTGCCAGTCACAGCCTGGAAGCTACCAGTAGCCATAAAGTGCAACACAGCCAGGAGTTTGTGCAGGCCTGAGACAGAACGAGAGCGTGCTGTCTTAGGGTCTAGGTCCAGTTTGACAAGGTCATACAGGCGGAAAATGTTGTTTCTATTTAGCTGGAACATCTGTATAACCTGGTCATCGACCAATGCGTTCAAGTTTAAACGCCCTCTAAAAAAACGAGGCCTGCGCAGCGTCCGCGGCACCTGTACAACCTGCTGACCATGTTCAGTTTCCTGGCCCTGGTTTATTGTAACCTCATGGAGCAATCTCAGGTATCCCCCAGCAAACAAGAAATCAGTACTACACACGGCAGCAGCCATTTCAGAGTGAGAGATTAGAAAAATGTGCTTGGGTCCCTTTTAAAGGTCAAAAAATTCAGGTGTGATTAATGTAGAATTGGAAACACATGTAAACACGCTTCTCAAAAGCAGGTCTATATTTTTACCGCATTTTTTTCCGAATTGTTTTTTTTCACGGCCGCAAATGCATTTTCACGGTAGAGATTTCAAATACGAATGCATAGTAAATGACCGAGTTCTATACCTAAACAGCCGTGTTTGACTGATGGTGTATTCATTCGTATTTTTAAAACACAGCCGTAAAAAAAATACGAATGCCCTCATCACTGACGAGATTTGAGTTTAGTAAATTCCCGAGATGACACTTTGAACAAAAAATTCGGTGAGGTTTTGCCAAAACGCGTTCGAACCCAAAACACGGCCGTGGAACCGAACCCAAAACCAAAACACAAAACCCGAAAAATTTCAAGTGCACATCCCTAATGTCTACATCACAATAAGGTTTTTGCATAAACATATAAACATAATATTATGTTCATAAGGACATTCTTCATATTTGTACAGTACGAAAGAGACGCAGCACAGCCAGGCCACAACCCACACTGCCAAGAGATGCAGATGCTGGCGATGCAGGTAAGAATGTAGTCTATACACATATTCTGAAAACACATAGAAATTCAGAATTATAATGTTTATATTATCACATAGGTCCTTCTTCATCGAACACCCCTCCACTAAGATGACCATCACAGGGCTCGGATAGTCTCCATAAGATGGGTACCAAGAGACGCGTCTTGAGGCGGAATCTCCACCCGCATCCTCACCACCACAACGGCGCACCTCTACTGTGTCGGCCCAGCCACCACAAGCCATTTTGGCCAGTCCACAAAGCGAGGAACCACAATCCCCTCAGCTGTCTGGTGAGTAAACATAACAATTAATTTTATATTCTTTAAAAAACAGTGTTTGTGCACACCCAAAAAAATGTGTTTAAAAAAACACTCATCCTTGTATTAATACCCAACAGCAAACACATGGGGGTAACGTTAGTAAGATGTTGTTGTTTTTTTGAGATGTGATGTTGGCCATAGCAACCAATCTTTGTTTTTGTTTTTTTGCTAGAAACAGCTACATAAATGTTAAGTCGAATCCGATTGTTTGGCATGGCCAACATCACCAGTTCTAAACATCGCCCACCTTAATACATTTTCAACCATATTTTGAAATACATTTATTTGCACTATATTTAATCAAGTTTTGGCCACACCACTGACTGCCTTGAACAATGTATGTTTGTGTTTTACAAAAGTAAGCTTCATACACAATATGTAAATGTTGTAATTTTTATTTGTTAGAGTTCTTCGTGTTAGCACATTAATTATGGCTCAGAGTCCAACAATTCCCTGAAACATTTTTGAACTGAGTAGGGAACGTAAGAAGCCACATATTTCTAAAAAAAGGTTACCTAAATTTTTAAGTTTAGCCCACAATCTATTTATCATTTACAACATGAATATTAAGAAGTAATGCATATTGACGTAAAGCTCAAACCAAACCGATGCAAAATATTAACTAAATAGTGGCTGTTTTCAACCCCATACAGAACCACCCATCATGCCCGAGGATACCCAGCAGGAAACTGACTTGCAGGAATCGTACACACTACACCTGCAAGCGATTGATCCAAACCAGCCAACCACGCCGCAGGACATAACTCAACCACCCCAAACATCCCACAGCCCCCAATTGAGCCCAACACCACCCCAGCCACAAATGGGCCCAGAGTTTTGGTCTAGTTGGGCCACACAACAGGCACAACACTATGCCTGTCTGAACACCCACAGCCAATACCTTGCCAGTCTGCCCCATCATCTGCCTAGACTCAGTCAGAACTCAGGCAGACTGATTGTTCAAGTTGGCAGAGTAGCAAATTCTATGGAGCAGATGAGGGCAGACAACAGCCAAATGCACGCAAATTTACAAAGAATAATGGATGACCAACAGTGGCATCAACAAGCCCTCATACAAATTATACAACATAACCAAGTAATAAACAAAAGCCTCTCCCGAATCATTGCCAACAACACTGCCGCAACTACACAACTCACAGCAAGCCTCAACAACCTGAGCCAAAGCATAAATGTGTTGGCATCCCACCAACTAAGCTCAGGAACAACCACATCTAGCCATACCCCAGTTACCTCCCCAGTTAGACGATCCAGCAGAACCAGGACCAATGAACCATCCCAATCCTCTGCACCCAGCAAACAAAAAACAAAGAAATGATCAAGGCTGCAGCAACAACTACAGTATGTTCTTAGAAAATTACTAATTATCTAATTGATTCATTCAAAATGCCTGAGTTTAAGGTAATAAATTAATCATACGCAATATGTGTAATGTTTCATTTGTTAATGACTGACAGTGTAAGTTTCACATTTTATTGCCTAACTGTAAACAACATGAGAAATAACAAACAAAACGCATCACAAACAGAATTCAGACCTATCAAACATTTTAGAATTGGTGTTAGCCAAGGATAATTATGAATAAATAAGACTTACCGGTAAAATAACGCAGAATCACTTCTTGCCTTACCTGCCTCCCTACATCTGTACTCACACTGTCCCCAGATGTTTCTAACTCACCTACTTGCTGACTGTTTTCTTCATCACCAACATGTGGCAGATGTTGGCGCAAACACATGTTATGAAGAAAACAGCAGCAGAACACAGTCCTAGTCACCTTTGAGGGACTATACAACAAAAGCCCTGCAGACTTATCCAGACACCGAAACCTAGATTTCAGCACCCCAAAACATCTTTCTATCACATTCCGTGTGGACTTATGTGCATTATTATAATTGTGTTCAGCAGGAGAATCAGGTTGGGACAATGGAGTAAGGAGCCAAGAGTAGCAGCCATAACCACCATCAACTGAAAGACAGATATAGGCAACATTAGGACATGTGGTTTAGGGAAATAAAAAAAAACATAATGACGAGGTTGAAGTTACCACACATACACACAACAAACTTGGAACATACCCAGCAGCCAGCCATCAGGCATTTGTCCAGCATCAAACTTATCAAAGAGGGATGACTGACTGAGGATGAAGGAGTCATGGCAGCCGCCAGGGTAACCCGCAACAACACTCATAATTTTTAGATTTGCATCACAAACCACCTGGACATTAGTGGATTGTCCCAGATGTCTATTGGTATAAATATATTGCCTGCCCCTAGGTGGTCTCAGCTCAACGTGTGTGCAATCTATGGCACCCAGCACATTGGGCATGCCAGCAAGCTCATGGAAAGCTACCCTGACTGCATGCCACTGCGACTCCTGGGTAGGGAAGCAGATAGAGGCATCTATGTGGGGATCCAAGGCATCCAAAACCTGAGTGGACATTACAAAATATAAGGTGAGTGTCATGACCTGTAATAAATACTATACTGTGTTATATTACATAACAGAAGCACCACTTAGACATAGACGTGTATGTATGTTTTAACTCACCTGATTTAAATATTTTGAAAAGGTGGGCTGGGAGATACCAATTACATTGCCAGTCACAGCCTGGAAGCTACCAGTAGCCATAAAGTGCAACACAGCCAGGAGTTTGTGCAGGCCTGAGACAGAACGAGAGCGTGCTGTCTTAGGGTCTAGGTCCAGTTTGACAAGGTCATACAGGCGGAAAATGTTGTTTCTATTTAGCTGGAACATCTGTATAACCTGGTCATCGACCAATGCGTTCAAGTTTAAACGCCCTCTAAAAAAACGAGGCCTGCGCAGCCTCCGCGGCACCTGTACAACCTGCTGACCATGTTCAGTTTCCTGGCCCTGGTTTATTGTAACCTCATGGAGCAATCTCAGGTATCCCCCAGCAAACAAGAAATCAGTACTACACACGGCAGCAGCCATTTCAGAGTGAGAGATTAGAAAAATGTGCTTGGGTCCCTTTTAAAGGTCAAAAAATTCAGGTGTGATTAATGTAGAATTGGAAACACATGTAAACACGCTTCTCAAAAGCAGGTCTATATTTTTACCGCATTTTTTTCCGAATTGTTTTTTTTCACGGCCGCAAATGCATTTTCACGGTAGAGATTTCAAATACGAATGCATAGTAAATGACCGAGTTCTATACCTAAACAGCCGCGTTTGACTGATGGTGTATTCATTCGTATTTTTAAAACACAGCCGTAAAAAAAATACGAATGCCCTCATCACTGACGAGATTTGAGTTTAGTAAATTCCCGAGATGACACTTTGAACAAAAAACACCAAATCGGTCAAAATCGGGAACTTAGTAAATATACCCCCCCCCCCCAGCTGGAAGGATGGCAGTCCCCCCAGCTGGCAGTCCGGTATCAGTGGGAGAGTCTGTTCTGGGTATAGGATGTGGCACGAGACCCCTGCCCTTGTCACATCGGCCTATGTGCACCACACACACCCAGTACTCATTTACAGCTATTG
Source organism: Pseudophryne corroboree (assembly GCF_028390025.1). NCBI lineage: Eukaryota > Metazoa > Chordata > Amphibia > Anura > Myobatrachidae > Pseudophryne > Pseudophryne corroboree. The sequence goes on from NC_086449.1 coordinate 200,939,451, forward strand.
ATATTTTCTTCACTTGTCTAATATGTTGCCCTACGCAAAGTTGAAAGCAAGTCTGTTTGGGAACGAATTGTGCATGCTCTGGAGCTGAGAGGATGGCACTGCAGAGTGGTATGCAACTCAGTTCCATATCCACTTTCAGCTGAAGGGGCATAAATGGGTAGTAAAAGGAAGTTTGCATGTATGCTAGGATCAGAGAGGGCAATTGCTGGCTATGCGAGTTGTATGCACGTGTAATTATACCAGCCTGCAGATTTATCTTTTGCACCAAGGATAAGACTGGAGCATGTACACTCTGATGATGATGACGATGATGAAGAAGATGGCAATGAAAGTAGTTATATGGCTATGGGCAGTCTGTCTGCAGATATGCTTATGATTTATCACACCAGCAAATATCTGCAGTTACATCTGTGCATGCGGGATGTGGTTACGATTCTGGCGGTTGGGATACCGTCCGTCAGCATACCGACGCTGGGATCCCAGCCGCCAGAATGCTGGCAGGAGGACAAGGACTATTCCCACTCGTGGGTGTCCACAACACCTATTCCCGCTCGCCCCCCTGCCGGCATTCTGGTGGCAGGCATTCTGGCGGCCGGGATCCTGGTGTTGGTATGCTGACCGCCGGGATCCTGACTGCCGGTAAAGTATACCCAACGCGTGCATGCAATACCGTAACCAATTACAGCCAACTGTGTCCAGCTCTGCATTGGTCCCTATGTCTGATTTCCCAGCAGTCGCATGTCCTTAGATGTTGTTTTTGCACTGTATCTGTGCAGTTCTTTACATCAAGATCTTACCTACTAGAATACTTTTGTTTCATGCGGTTTATCAGCTTGTGACGTGGGCTGGCAGAGATGCTCTAAACTACTGTTGTCTGCCCCTTCAAACATTGCTTTCCCTGTTTCCTCAGATCTGGTTTCCACTGTGTCCTGTGGCTGTCTGCCACTCCCGGGCTGTTAGCTGAGCTGCTATATAAAAAGACCCCTGAACAGCTCAGGGCTGAGAACGCAGCTCTGCAGGACAGCTGGAAACACACTACTTTGGTAAGATTGAGCACTTAACTGGGATAACAATAGCTTACTAACATGGTGTATATATGTATATATATATATATATACATATATATATATATATATATATATATATTACAAACATAATAATGGCCAGGGCAGGTAACAGTTTAATAACTCATCAATCCAGGGTTTCATTTATCTAATCTATCTATCTATCTATCTATCTATCTATCTATCTATCTATCTACTGTCTGTTTGTCTGTCTATCTATTTTTATTATCATTTATTCATAGTGGGAATACATTTTAACACTTATTTGTTTCTTGAAAAAAATATTAATTGAGATTTAAACAATTTATGTAAAATAGACTGGAGAAACTACGGTATGTACAGTAGGTGATACGGAAACTTGTGGTCTTTTAATGGTTTATAGTTCCTTTACAGATGGGTTGTGATTGAAATATGATTTTGATTGTGTTGCATTGCCGGTGTAGTACATATTATATCTTCTATCTACATTATTCCAGGCATAGTTGTGTACCAGATATTCACACTTCACACTATATGCAGGATAATTCTGTTTCTGGGTATACTTTCTTCTTACTGAAATTTGTTTTACAGTATATTAAAAACAATTTATTTCATATGCTATTGGGTCAACACAACAATGTAGAATTCAAAAGCTTTAGAACTTAATACAGAACCAACTGATCCTTGAACAAAGTCAAGGTGTACATGCACGCATGATTAAAGTATATTATACAATATTATTATTATTATTATTATTATTTATATATATATATATATATATATATATATAAATATGTATATATATATATATATATATATATTTTATAAATATATATATATATATATATATATATATTAGAATATATAATATTTGAGAATATTATATCATAATATTATACCCAACAGTCAGGTATAGTCTCTGTAGCTGCCAATCTCCCAGTCTTGGTATGAACAAAGTTACAGTATACATGTATGTATGTATGTATGTATGTATGTACAGGACAATATAGTGCAGCTTTAATGACTGTATTTTATTATTGTCTACATTTAAAATGTAAATTTATAATGTTGCCATTTATAGTATTCCGATTACATGAAAACAATATAGGTATTTTGCACAAAAACAGTATGATTTTCATTTGCAAATAAAACACAAATATGAAAATGAATTTATGCAAGTGCTGTCAATGATACTTGCCTCTGCTACAAAGTAGTACAGTCAATGTGGCTATTCTTTATAGCATCTTACAGATAAGTGACTGGTGAAGGCAAATAAAACTTATTTCAATGTTTGCCCATTCCTCACACACAAATGTTATAGAGATAGATAGATAAATAGATAGATAGATAGATAGATAGATAGATAGATAGATAGATAGATAGATAGATAGATAGATAGGTAGATAGATAGATAGATATATGCTATAGCTTTTATTACTGTAAATCCTAAAAGATAGAGCTATGGTTTCTCCAAAGTACAAGCTATATATGAGTTTGTTGTTTGTACTAGATATATTTACATTCTTAAACTACTAGTAGCCTGTGTTGTATTAGTTTCATCAGATGTGTAGTTTACATTGGTTCTGTAACGATAGTAATAAATATGTATTGCAGTACAGGTACACTGGGGTCTATTTACTAAGCCTTGGATGGAGATAAAGTGGACGGAGATAAAGTACCAGCCAATCAGCTCCTAAATGACATTTTTCAAACCTAGGGGTAAATGTATGAGCAGTGATAAGAGTGGAGAAGTGAGCCAGTGGAGAAGTTACCCATGGCAACCAATCAGCTGCTCTGTATAATCTTATAGTATGCAAATTATAAATGCTATGTCAATGCTGATTGGTTGCCATGGCCAACTTCTCCAATGGCTCACTTCTCCACTCTTATCACTGCTTCATACATTTACCCCCTGGTCTGTAACATGACAGTTAGGAGGTGATTGGCTGGTACTTTATCTCCATCCCAGGCTTAGTAAATAGACCCCATATCTCTCTCTAGCTCCTTTCCCTTTACAGCTGTTACTGTATGTGATGCTTTCTTTGTGACATGCAATAAATATGTTTCTGTCAGAGAGAGGGGTCTAAACAGGAGCCACACAAGGGAATTCCTGGCTGACAGTCAGACCCTTCACTACGTATCAATTGCTAAAAATACAAAAGGGCTGTGATTTATTTATTTTTTAAACTTTTATGGTCAGCACTCTGCAGCAGCCTCTTGGTAACATGACATTTCCATAGCGTTTCTGTTCCATGTAATATTTATGGCATTATTTGTCAATTAAATAAGAATAATGTGTTATTACAAGGGAATGTCAGATTAAATTAAACACATATTATCGGCAGTACAGATGGTGTAGTGGTTAGCATTGCTGCCTCACAGCACTGAGGTGGTTTCCATTCCCACCATGGCCCTAACTGTGTGGAGTTTATATATTCTCCCTGTACTTGCGTGTGTTTCCTCCGGGTACTCCGGCTTCCTCCCATAACCCAAATATATACCGATAGGTTATTTGGCTCCCAACAAAATGAACCCAAGAGTGAATGTGTGTGTGTACATGTGATAGGGAATATGGATTGTAAGCTCTACTGGGGCAGGGACTGAGGTGAATGGCCAAATATTCTCTGTAAAGCGCTGCAGTATATGTGTGTGCTATATAAATAACTGGTAATAAAATAATTAATAAATAAATGTATACCCCTTTCACACCGCACATGTAACCCGGTATATTGCCGGATCGACACGGGTCGCTGTGCGTTGTGAGAGGGCCCAAGGCAAATTCCCGGGTCACCTGACCTGGTAATTCAACCCAGGAATAAAGCAATGTTTTTCCCGGCTTGAATATCGGGTCAGGGGCAGTGTGAACGGGTTGCCGGATCGATGTGACTCGGGATCCGTTCACTACATAGGGAGAGGCGGCACAGAGATGAGCTCATCGCCCAGTTCAGGAACCACTGACCTATACAATCATTTTAGAAAAGATATTTTTATGAAAACAGGTGTACGAGTAAGCAGTGTTGTAACCCAGAGCAACCAGCTTGCATTATGTCATTTTCCTAGTGCAGTTTAGACAACAAAAGTCAATGTCTGATTGGCTGCTGTGGGTTGCTTATATACCTGTGCACCAGTTTCTTAAACTGTACATGGCACCTCATCCATGTCTTGTCTTACATCATTGAGGAGCCTATTTATTAACAACAGCTGCCCTGAAAATTTATGAAAACTAGAAAATTTCTGTAATTATCTTATGAAATAAATAGTCTAATTATTTTCAATCGAGACAGTGATCTGGTTCTATTTACCAAGCTACAAACGCATAGCTTTCGTAATGTGGCCTGTGTTCGCCAATGTAACCTATGGGCTATAGTGTCACTGGAGCGGGAACTACGGATCACTCACCAGTAGCTGTGAGCACCTAGGACATGTAGTCACCTGGTGATAGACTTCTGTATATGGACAATAGGGAACATGCTTCACCGGGACAGCCTATTAGTGGAAACGATATTCTGGCGATATTCATTGCCGGAAACTATATTCCGGCAATGAATTTAACAATTCATTGTTAAATAAATCACAGAAATCAGAGCTAAGCAATGCAAAATAGATCACTAGTGATCTATCTATATAAGTGCAAAAGCCCTCACTCACCCACTCACTCACTCACTCACTCACTCTTCACTAATTCTCTTACTTGCCGATATGTTAGGAAGATGAAATGTAACATAGGTATTCTTTAGGTGGGAAATAGGAAAACTACGAAATAATAATTTTAATAAACCTCCCCTAAGGGGATGAAAAGGGAATTGACATAATGACATCATTACCGATGTGTGTCTTGCGTTGCGTGAACGATAATGCCCAAATGGACAATCGGATCAAAATTTGGATTGCACCTCCAGTGTGTAGAATTTAATAAACTACAAAAATGTGAAAGCCCTTACTCACGGACTCACTCACTCACTCATCACTAATGCTCTTACTTCCCGATATATTATGAAGATAAAATGTAACATAGGTATTCTTCAGGTAGGAAATAGGAAAACTACATAATCCGAATTTTAATAAACTTCCCCTAAGGTGATGAAAAGGGAGTTGACATAATGACGTCATTACAGATGCGTTGCATGAAAATGATGTCCAAACCTGCAATCGGATAAAAATTTGGACAGCACCTCCAGTGTGTAGAATTGAATAAACCACAAAAATAGTCCTTTCACTTTTTGCCGTTTCTACTACAGGCGCTCCTCGGGTAACTCCAAGAACCATGGATTAATATTTACTTACATTAAGACGTCTCAAATTTACATCTCTAAGATTTACCAAATTTTTAATACTCATTTATATTTACCCGTGAAAATCAGAAACTCCCGTGTGAAGAACGGGTAGAACAGCTAGTAAATAATAAAAAGGCCCCTAAGTGAGGTACGTCGGAGAACTTCCTCCTACCAATGCAGCTGTGTTGCGTGCTAACCTCTACATGCAGAATAAGGTTCTTAGTGGGAATAAAGTAAGTATTTAATCAAATGTGACAACCAGACAACTTTGGGGCACCCATAGATTGGAAGCAGAAAACCAGGACATCTTTGTAACATGAGGTTTTATTCGTCCATACAGAACATCTATTGCTTCCCTTTAAGTGCTGAGTGCATTTTTGAAGCTTGTTAAACTTTGCGCTACTGCAGCGTCTTCATATAATTTATATGTGAAAGCCAGTATGCTGCAATTTGAGTGCCAAATGCTAGAGAGGGCTGATTTTTAAATTTATAAAAAGGTACTTTACTTAAATGCAGAAACAGCTGTTTTCGCAATATTTATAGGGCCGGAGGGCTTAATAACTAGGCCTCTGAACATCTTAAATATTTATCTATAAAAGTCACAATGTATCTGCCACCTCATGGTGAGGGTAATTTCATAGGACCACACACATAACTGTATATGAGATCAAGTGGTCATGATTCTCTGCTCTTATTTATTTTAGGAATTGTCACTCTTGTGATGTAGCTTTTCAGAAATTAAATTGCAACTCATAACTGGGCCAGTCAATAGCATTATGTATCTTTGGGGTTTTGAGATGATACAGGTATTCAAGTGATCTGGTGCTGGCTATTGCCTCTCTTCCAATTAGAAAAGTACTCTTACGCTCGCTAGCTAGTTTTAGCAGCCGTGCAAACGCTATGCCGCCGCCCACTGGGGAGTGTACTTTAGCTTAGCAGAAGTGCGAACGCATGTGCAGCCGAGCTCTGCAAAAACAGTTTGTGCAGTTTCTGAGTAGCTCTGAACCTACTCAGTGCTTGCGATCACTTCAGCCTATTCCTGACAAGAGAAATATGGTATAAGTAGCGCTCAGTACTGTTAACACACAAATGTCCAAATGAACGTTTTCGGGATATATCTTTGGAACTCGCTGTAGTACTTGCATCAAAAAGCATCAATTTCTGTTCGTCACTCCATAAAGTTGCTTTCAATTGGGAATGTACCTCAGAAAAAAAACCAAATGGAAATGGCATAGTGTATTAGGTTTAAATTTGCACGTCACGCGTGCGCATTTCGGTGCATACGCATGCGCAGAAATTCTGCTTTTTAGCCTGATCGCTGCGCTGCGAACAACGGCATCTAGCGATGCAGAATGACCCTTAATGTTGCCAGGGCAACTGAAACTTCCAGTGGGTCCAGGAGCCAGGGACGCGACCTCGGGAAGGGGTGTGCCTATACCCCCTCATTTATAACTTACTGGGGCGTGGTCAAAGTATGCAGGGTGTGTGTGTGCTTCCCTTGTACTCCTGGGCTTCAACAGAGGCCTGTGTCCAGATAATCCGTACCAGCCCCCTCACGTGGACTCTGCTTGTTGCTTCAGAATCTATGCTTCAACTATAGGACAGATGACCTTTTGTTGCTTTAAAACTTCCACTCCCCTGATGTATGCATGTATGGTTGCATCTAAAACAAGCTCTTGTTTCCATAATGTGTGACTTTATCTATGGCTTTATGGGTCGTTCTTGAGTCACTTTCTATGTTGTCGTGTATGAGTTCCTTTCTAGACTAGATTTCACAAAGTCTAGTGGTTATTTTGCTCTAGACTTTGTTTTTAGGGTATACTATGAACTAGTCCATATTATGTGTCAGGTAGACTGCAAAAAAGTATGGGTATCATATGCTTATGTCCTCAAAGGAGTTGGACTAATGTCTATAGAACTGCATCTATATTTCCCTACCTTTGCCAAGCCCCATGTGGTATAGTTTTCACAAAACAGATGTGTCCTTATACACCTATCCTTTTAGTGCCATATACAGTAGCACTAGATGCCGGCTACCACCACGGATAGCGATTCCCAGACTTTCATAGTCTTTCCTAAATTTTGCATCTTTTTCACATTGTAGCTGCAAAGTTGCTTATAGTGTACTAACCACTAGGATTAGTGGCAGAACCAGGGCCACTAGTGACCAAGGGGTCCACGGCTACGATCTGTCTCTTGCTCCAACCTGGATCACACAGGCCACCTCACCATATTGTAGATTGCTTTAGTGGCCCCACAGTGATTACCAGACAACCATTTCCCTGCCTGGCTGTTCAAAAACAAAATCAGGGACACATATTTAAATTGGAGATCAAAGAGGTAAGGCCAGTGCTCACTAGCCGATTCGCTCAGCACACATCTCCCCCGCCGCTCAGCACAGAGCGATGTGTGCTGAGCGTGCAGGGAGAGACGGGGGGGGGGGGCGCTCATATCACCCAGCGGGTGAAATGAGCGACCTGCTAGATTGGCCTGCATGCAGGCCAATCTAGCACCAGCAATAGCGATGCGCGGGGCTGCGCATCGCTTTCGCTGTGGGGGGTACACACGGAGCGATCGCGCTTAAAATCTAAGCAATCTAGTCAGATTGCTTTGATTTTAAGCAGTGATCGCTCCATGAGTACCCCCCTGTAGCGGAATGTGTCTTCAAGTAAATAAATGAATAAAAGTTATGTGCCCATACACATGCTGCAGCAGCCGGCGGTGATTGACAGCTGAACTGAACCGCCCAGCTCATAACGTCAGTCCCCGACGAATCAGGCAGTGTGTATGCACTGCATAACACCAAGCCCTCTGGCTACACGGAATAAACTGCCATTCCTCTTGTGTGATTTCTCAGTTATTACTTTTAGCATACCGGATTCAGTGATTAATCTAAGGAGATTGACTATCTAGAGAAAGTGCACTATAACTACGAAATATCTATATACAGTATACTTATCTGAACATTACACAGGTTACAAAGGGGTCCCAATTGAAAGGTAATTGTTATTGTGAATGCTATTCTAAATTTGTGTTTTCGCTTAATAGGATTGTTATTTACTAAATATTGTATATTGCAATACGTATTTATGTAAGCAACATATGTTGAGTATAATACGAATACTGTTTAGCTGTTGACTACTTGAAGTTTCACAGTAAAGGAAGAAGTTACACTGAAGTGTTACAGTTGAATACATTCCAGTCTCTAGATATTGTCATTAATGTCTGTACAAAAGGTATTTTAAAATAAAAGTGTACCCTAAATTGCACATGATACTTACCTTGGTGGGTATTACACTAGGATATTTTAGTTTACTGGTTTACATGCACCCAATATATAGTCCTAGCAATTTGAGGATAGGTGTATGTGGATACATCTGTGAAAACAGTTTACCGTTTAAAGTAGATCTTTCATGCATCTTCTGTAATGCATCTTGCCTGCCTTTTGCAGCAGTTTCATATCTTATGTAAATTAACTGGTCATTTTCAACTAATAAGATTAAGTTTGCTTGTCTCTGTCTTCATTATCCCAGTTTTGGTTATTAATGCCTTCGCTGTTAGGGCACAATCCAAGGGTTCTAGCGGAAATGGGAATTTATCTAAGTCCCCCAATTATTGTTGCTTTCACTTTGACCCTTTTATGTCATTATGCCATGCCTGACATGATGTTGTTATGACTTCGCCCTTCCATGATAAACATGGCAGACATTTTTAAAAACACTTTATGACCCCCATTTTGGAAGTTATATACACAGGGTTACCCTTTTATGAATAATTAGACCCATGAGTAGTTATTCACTGGTAATCCTGTGTCATCCCCAGAATACACCCCTGCACAAGTCATTGGGAATTCCAGGTATGAGGGAATATCTCTCCCCTCCTGGTTTCAATAAACTCATGGTCCCTATTATTTGAAAGAGGAAATTATATGGCCCCTTAGTGTTTATTGTGTGATGATCACTGCAGAAATACCAATAGAGCCCATGGATGGGAAAGGCAGTAATCGTATATGATTGCCGCCATCCTGACAACTACACACTCACAGAACCTCTATTTGAAAGATATGTTTACTCTTTCAACCAATGTGCCTAAGTTCAGAGATGGGGTAGTTCAAATGCACAGATCTCCCATACCCTGGCATAGCTAAACACAGGGGTCCCCTCATTTGATGTAGTAGGATGCATACTTTTGAGAATGTTATTCCTTTTGGGCTACCATAGTTTCTACACATTGGGCTTAACTCAAGGTTGATTGCAAAAGCAAAATCTTCCTGTAAAGGGCAATACCATGTGCACTGCATGTGGGGGGGGGGGGGGGGGGGGCAGATGTAACATGTGCAGAAAGATTTAGATTTGGATGGGTTGTATTGTATATGTCCAGGATACATACTGACTGCTTTATTTTTACACTGCAATTTAGATTTCAGTTTGAACACACCACACCCAAATCTAACTTTCTCTGCACATGTTATATCTGCCCCACCTGCTCTACACATGGTTTCACCCATTAGAGGAAGATTTGGCTTTTGCAATCAACCTTGAATTAGGTCCGCTGAATGCATTCCATTCAAATATATAAAATAAAAATAAGAAATGCATAATTTTCAAGTGTAGACTTTATTACAAAAGTGTAGAATTTTTACTGTTTTGGAAAGGTGGATTAATGCCAAATGTAGATACCACAATGTGTTCTTCATGGTAGTTAAAACAAACAAAAACATACACTAATTTGCATTTAGTTTACAAATTCAATAAATTATATATGACCAGCCCTAAATATAGCCAAAATATGTTCAGCAGCAAATGGATTAACCTCTGGTCTGTCTGTAGTGAAAACCTCCCACAAATCATCTTTGGATTGCATTTCAACCTTAAGTTTCTACTACTGACAATTGTGATTATGCAGTTTAGTTTTTACTAGTTTAAATTCTGAGCTGTCATTCACTTTCATTGCTTTACTCCCTTTGAAAAACAGTTTATTTACTCATATACAATTTGCAATGTAACTGTATTATTCCATTTTATTGTGTCTGGGCCGATAACATGTTGCAAAATATGCTAATTTGTATGAGTATCAAGATTGTGGTAAAACCGCCAGAACAGGTAAAACCTAATAACAGGATTAGGATCAAGGATTAAGGATCAATCACAGGATTAAGATCAAGATTCTGGAAGAGAGTATGCAATAACAACAAAGGTAACAACAAAGATAAACTTGAACAGAGACAATTTAACAGATTGCATCACCTACTATCCCTGCAGCACAGTCTAACAAGCAATATGCAGCCTAAATGTTTTGCAATATATTCAAAAGGAAAGAACTACATGTGAGGAAACAAAGGGGAAAATGGAGCAAATTTGTGCAGCCATAAAACCAACAGCAGTGTTAACTAAATAACTAGAAGAATATCTACATTTTAATTGCTATAACTCTTCTTTGATGTGTTTGATATTTTCTGCTTGAGATTCGAAGGAATGGATTTGTTGTCTTAGTTTAAAGCAATTACCTGGAGGCTGACAAAACTATTTTAAAATAAGTCTATTTATTTACATTCTGATTGGATTCATTCTTCAGTTGTATTCCATGATGCCCCATGGCAGCACCTACAGTATCTACTAGAAATATAAAACTGTTTATATAAAATCAATTATTCCCTTTATTCATTCACAGTAGTTCTGGTAAATTTTGGAAGACCCAGGAATCTGCTTGATGTACTGAGCAGCGCATGGATCACCATGTATCACAAACTGAACTTGCTCCCATAGGAGGCAGTGCCTGGACGGTCTGGACAGGGCCCTTTTAGGGTATCCAGATGATAGGTTAATCCTTATTAGGTCAACAGTCAATAGGTTGACCACTAATTGTCGACATGCATTAGGTTTACATGGTCATTAGGTCGACACAGCTTTTTGGGGGAGTCATTGTTTTCAACTTTTTCATACTTTACCATCCACGTGGACTACGATTGGGAATAGTAACCTTGCCAGAAACATTTGCAAGCAAACCAAGCCATGCGAGTGGAAGCAGTACACTAATTGGGGTTCCATGTGTTGTGACGGTGAAAACTACACCAAAAATATTAAAAAAATGTTGTGTTGACTATTTCGCCTGTCAACCTTTCCAGTGTTGACCTTTTGCCCATGGCGACCTTTTCAAAATGTCAGCCTTTGTCGTGTCGACCAATAGTGGTCCACCTAATAATGACTGTCAACCGAATTAGGGCTGCCCGGTGATCCATACACCCCTTTCAGGTGCACTCTTTATTTAGCTCTCAAGATAAGCTTCTGCAATGGTTAATCGGTTAACCTAGGCATGCCAAGAGGCTGAAAAATCCAAAGAGTCACTTAGCCCAGGATGGCTGCCTTACCTGGTACCTGTGAGGGTGGAATACACAACCCGTGGAAGTTATTACCCAAAATGCCTTCACCAATCCTGCATTATACTTACTCTGTGTTCAAGGTTTTTTATTTATGTCTGTGCAGCTTGTCTATTGCTGTAGTACTTAAATCTTATGTATTATGTGCATTGTTTTTGATGTCTGTAAAACACCTTGAGTCCTATTGGAGAAAGAGCACTATATAAATAAGATTATTATTATTAACATTATTATTATTATCATTATTACTTACCTGGAAACATCCACATACAACCTCCTATTATTTTGGCACACTCGTTTCAATAAACTTTTCTATTTGTCACATAAAATGCTGTTTAATTTAGCCTCAAATCAGCCTTACATTATACATAAGAATGAAGGGACATCAGGACTGTTTTTATTACATGTGGTAACTGAGTGAGTGTTGGACTTTTTGTGACATTACTGCATACATGCCTACTCTCCTGCAACTCCCAACTTTTCGGGTAGTCCTCCTCACCCAGAGAAGAGTGGCCAGATCTCCCACATCCCGCTATACACCAATTGCGGTGCCGTATGGAAGGGGTGGAACTAAATTACGTAAATTTGCATCATTTAGGCCCACACTCCCCGCAGATGGGGACAAGTCATAGTGATGTGCAGCATCTCCTCTCTGGGCTTCGTCTGGAGAGGACTTTTTAAATGTAGACAAGTATACATTACTGGAGGTCACTTAAAAACCTGTTTCTCTGCCAAAGTATAACATGCTCATTAAAACTATAGGACAAGACACAAAGACCACCAGCTCTGAGCTACGATTCTTGTAGAATGGAATTGGCTTTGCACCAGTTTTATAGCAGAGCACTTATGCTCCCTGGACTGCCCCCCCCTGCCCCCTCCCCCTGTATATATGATGTTATGACATCAGGAAGATGCAGCTGGGACCAGGAAACTGATCACTTGGTGTGTTAAGGGCAGCTATCCAGGCTGCAGGACTATGTTTCAGGCACCCTACAAACAATAAACAAATGCCACGAGGGCAGCGATGGTTCTTCCATTGCTTTATCTAATTATAATTTATTTATTTCTTTTGTGAAATTAAATCTCCATACTTCACTACCTTACTCCACCAAATTCCTCTCCACCTTCTATGTGAACTATTGATCTCCGTCTGTGTGCAGACACCTGATCATGGTACACAGAAGCAGATTTATTTTTTTGTTGCACGTGCAGTATGTATGCTGAAATTTGCAGGATCCGTGCACTTTGCAACTTGCATGCAACTCAGATCCCTAATGTGGGAAGCTTAAATGGTATTGCTTAAGGCACTGTCAGTAAGCCAGCTAACAAGAGGAAATGTGACACATCCGCAAGGCATGTTGGTAGGTAATCCTGGATTCTGTATATACTGTATACTACAACAATGCCAAGGATACTAATGGCACATGGGGCAGTCTGTCAGGGGTGTACAGTTATCCTACTGTATTCAGATAAGATTACGCAGGTATTTTCATTGGAAGAAATGCAGTCAACTGATCTTGGACTTATGCCTAAAGGATGCAGGAAAAACAAGTGCCAGCAGGACCACGAATACGCACTCTAGACAGCGAGACATTGCTCTTAAATCACTTCATTCCAGAGTTCTACAGATTCTAAGTATGATATAAATAGCATTACAGTCCAATGAAACCTAGCAGCTTGTGAGGCAGGGAATTGCTCTGGCTTGTTGCTTTAGATTAGAATGACAAGTGAGGCATTTCCTTACTCCTGATGGATAATGCAGCCTGTGTTCTCATGGCATCTTTAGACAAATGTGGAGCTTATGGCAATGATGTCACACACCTTTGTGTGGTCAGCTGCTTAGGGCCAAAGATTAGTCGCTGGGCTAACAAGTAGCACATTTGCTTCTCACATGTCGCATACTGTGCTGAAGATCAACTTGAAGGATTCCTATTTCAATGCAAAGAAAGCAATGTGTTGATGCACTAAATAAAAGACCTCTGGCTCCCCGAATTAGATTTGCAAACTACCCTATTGAAGCTAACCAGCACCTTTACCAAGATGGCTGCTGGATATGCTACTGCGCGGCCGTGCCATCTTTATTGTGTTGAGCCAGGGAAGTGTAGCACTTAGCTCCACGTGTGAGTACCTTCAAATACCCTGTATTACCGCTGTTACATGATCGGGTAGTCCCGCAGTTATCAGTTTAAACGTTTACATTTTGCTCCTACGTGTATATACAGTATTGCTTGGCTTTGTTTCAGTGAAGTTTTAAATTAATCCTGAGTGCAAGGAGGTATCAATAGCATATATATATCGCAATTTATTAAATGCTCTTTTCTAAAGAAGTGCAAGTGGAAGTAGCAAAATGTATCATATTTAAAGTATTGGACAAGAATAAGAAAAAAAGGCTGTGCGCCCGGATGCGAAATAGAAGGTGGTGCCCCCCAGTGGCTCTGGCTTGCACATGTGCTGATGTCCCACCTACTCGCCAGTGGTACATCTGGGATAATAAAGATTCCTTATTGCAACTAATTGTGGCAATAAGCAATCTTGATCTTTGGGTGCTGGCTGCAAATGGTAATAAATAGAGTATCAGCCAATCAGCTTCTGCTTTACATTTGAAAAATGTGTTTGAAAAATGACAGGACTGGATTGGTTGGTACATTATCTCTCACAGTTTTAACTCTCTCCGAGCTTTGATAATCTGCCCCCCACCCCTAAACTTTTATTATAATAATTAGTGCATTTCCTTAAAACAACTTCTGCTCTCCTTTCTTTCTTCATATAAGACACAACTGCAGAGCTGAAATTCACTCTATTCAATAAACACTTTGATCTGTTATCACACCTTACAAGACTCTTCAACTGAAGGGGTTCAAAAGGGGATTTGTAAACTTGGACAGCAGTCAGCAGTGTCTGTTGCAAATTGCTATGAAATGAGTGGAGAGAGATCTGTCCTAGTTCAACAGCCCCCTGGTCTTCCTTTCTTGGTGCCCATTTGACAGCTGGAGCCCGGAGGCCAGTGTCTTCAATGTCTCTGGGAGTTACGTTAACTTGGCTTGATACTTTGTTGCTGAGCTGATGCAACTACTCACATCACACAACATACAGGGATATATTTACTAAGGTGTGAGATTTTTAGAAGTGGAGATGTTGCCTATAGCAACCAATCAGATTTTACTTAACATTTATTTAGTTACTTCTAAAAGATAATAGCTTGAATCTGATTGGTTGCTATGGGCAACATAACCACTTCTAAAAGCTCACACCTTAGTAAATATACCCCACAGTCTCTGTGATACTTGGAACACTGCAGTGCCCATAAGCTTTATGGAATAGAACATTTTGTTTGGAATTTCAAATACGTGTTGTCAATAATACTTACCTTTCAAAGCCCAGGGAATGGGACTAGATGGTAACTATTGCATCTAACATGCAGAAGGAGAGGTATTAGATATTAGATTGTGCAGTATTACAAAATAGGGGCATTTACAGAGACAAGGCTTTAAAACTTAGAACTGTCCCTGACCTGAAGTGCTAGAGCAGCTTAAAATCAGATGTGCAGAGAGGGGACAGATACATAGTACACTAGCTTGCCAGGGAGATACAGCCGTGCTCTCAAGTCAATACAGCCATGCCCCTTATAGGATTCACATGTTAACAAAGGGGCTTGAGCAATGTTCATGCCCCCACATGATTCGCCATGCCCCCACAAGTACTAGGCTCTGATATTTCTTATAGTGCCACTGCCTAAGTCTATGAAATCCAAAGAACGTTTACTAGAGGTTATACAGAGTGTGAGTGGGGCTCCTGTGTGTCCCAGTTTTCCTGGATATCCCGTGTGGGTATCCATTTGTTAGATCTACAGTAAAAAGATAGACAGTCAATAGGTTGATCCCAAATGGGTGACATAAAAACGGTTAACAGGGTCAAAAGGGTGGCAAGTAAAAGGTAGACAGTGTTTAAGGTTGACAAGTTCAAAGGGTCAACGTGACAATGGTCGACACAGGTCTTTCGTTTTTCTTCATTATTTACCATCCTTGTGAACGACAATTGGGAATAGTAACCTGTGCTGAGCACAGCGGCAGTGGAGTGAGGAACCTTGCCTGAAGCTTGCGAGGGGACACGTTTCCACTCATTTGGCTCAGATATCGTGAGACATACAAAATGACACCAAAAAACAAAACAAAAAAAACTTGTGTCAATTATTTGTGTCAACCATTTGTCAGTCGACCTTTCGTATCTGTCGACCTTTTCTACTGTCTACCTTTTCCATGTCGATCTTTTGACCCTGTCAACCTTTTTTATGTCGACAATTTGAAGTCGACCTATTGACTGTTTATCTTTTTACTGTATATCCATTGAAACATACCCCTGGATTTGGTACTGTACAAATTGTACGAGTACAGTAAAATACACTACAGGTCTGTTCAGGTCACATAGATACAACGTCTAACCCAGACCATAGTGCAGTGTATTAAACTAGGGGGATGCAGTTAAATTGCCGGCAGTCAGAATCCCGACAGTCAGGATACCAACACCTTGATCCTGACTTCTGGAAATGCCGGCAGCCGGAATCCCGGGTCACAGGGGCTATTCCCACTCATGGGTGTCCGCAAGTGGACTCTTTACACTCGCTCTGCTGCCGGCATACTGACGGCCGGGATGCCGTTATCTGTATACTGACGGCCAGCATTCCGACCATCGGTAATTCATACTGAACCCAAACTAGGCAATTGCTTTAAGGATAACATAAAAGTAATTGACATTTGATACTAGTGTTAATTTAGTACAGTGGGTATTAAATTATTTGTAGCCTGTCACAGTAATACTCACACACCCACTGCTGCTAAATATCTCTGTTATAGCCTTCAAACAGACAGTATAATAGGAATCCTAAATCTAAGGGTAAGAGGGTCATATGTGTCTGGTTTTAAATGGTTGTCCTGGCAGCCCTAATGGTATTTGATATTTACAGGAATGGTAACCATGGGATAATAAGTTTACACATTCCTAATTTTGGCATTTGTTTTATCCTGCATTTATAAAGTAATTCACAAAGTAATCAAAATAATTCAATTTAAGGCCTGGCCCTCTTGAAGTAAAGTATCAGTTATTGCAATACCCTGAAATGAAACAAAATTAGTCATGGCCATCCATAAGGGTTATGTTCAAAACAACTATGTACTTGGCAGCAAATCATGGCAAAATAACCAAAGTAACTAAAAAAAAAAAAAACAAGGAGAATAAGAGGAGCCTCTTACCAGATGTTTTCTCAAAGATACTGCATTTTGCCATAAAATCTAATCTACTCTCCAGATCAGTGACCCAGTTGTAGATTTCCTGTGGTTTAACTTGTGGAGTTGGGGAATATGAGCCAGCAGTTTATGCCTTTTTAAAACCCAGGGATTTTCAGCTTCTGGGCAAATCCTGGACTGGGTGCTACTTCCACGGGATATTAGGCTGTGGGCGTAGGCAGTAATTGACTTTATGGCCTTTCCAAGTGGTCCAAGACATGGATGTAAACAGGGCAAATTATCAGAGAGAACTAGACTGTTACTGAGGACTAACGACACCTAAGGCTGATGTAATGTCTCAGAGGACACTGAGGAGTCTGACTTTCCCAGATAGACCATCTTAAATATATATCTACGTTTTGGAAGAGCTTCTTTATAAAGTTCTAGGGCTCATAGTGTGCACCTTCATTTTATTTTTACGGCAAAGCTTTACAGGTATCAGCATGGCACCACTTCTAGTTTAAATGTTTAAATGTTTTCCTGTTTAAAATTAGTATCTGCAGTCCAAGCTCCCTATTTCTCTTGATAAATTCTATTAATAAATAGCTTAAGTTGAAGATCATTTGGTTGCTGCCTTTGAACTGCAATAATATATGATGCCTATGTGTGGAATGTAGTTTGCAGTGTGTGGGTGCAAATGTGTACCCTGCAATGACTTCTATTCTGAAAAGAAACTTTTACTCCTAAGAAAATGCTACTGTACCTTAAACCATCTGCTAAATGCATTGATCCACCAAGGACCCGGAACAGTGTGTTATTTTCTGATCTGCATTAAAATCTGAGTATGTAACATTTAGGCAAACTTCTGTCTCTGCAGAATCAATTAGAAATCTGCTATATACTGTAGAACAAGAGAGTTGGTACTAACTTACAGAATAGAAGTACTGCCATATATATCATCAGTTCTCCTGTACAGGAGATTGAGCTAATCGAGTGAGCAGCTGAGCATGTGTCTGTTTAACGGGTGGCCTTTGAATCAGGAAGTTTCATGCCTAACTGATTACTGATCTAAGTCCGGAAGGTGGGCTTCATATACACTGGGACTTGTTTGAATTCTCAAGGCTCGAACTTGGTTACTGAGGGGCTGCCATGAAGATGTCTGTAAAAGTAGCTGATAATGGGATCAAAAATGCTGAGATTACAGAATAGAAGGGAAATGCTCAGCTATGGTTAAACTGTGGTCAGGGCCTTGCTGAGGGATGTAATCAGGATCACGACGGTCACAATACCAGATCCGGAATATCAACGGTCAAATTACCAATGGATCCCAATGATGTTAGACCGGCTGCACATTAGGACTTGGTGTAGCAGGCTGATCCTACGGGCAACGGTACACTTACATGAGGCATGGGACGACGGCGCGAACTAACATGCCAGGCTGAATTTGGGAGTATGGCATCATAGAAGATATCTCGCCTGCGACCACGAGAGTGCACAAATCAAACATAAACACTTAACTACAGTATATGCCCAGTTTGTCGTTCTGAGTTGCTCAGAAATGATAAATGTGGCCCATATGGTTCTAATGTGTGCCCACACTTAGGGCTAGGTTTTGGGTTAGGGTTAGGCTGCTGAAGGGGACTATTAGGGTTAGACTATGGGAGGGGTGGGTTAGTGTTAGAATACTTACCAAAATCCATCGGGATTTTGACCGTCTGGATTCCGCTGCCAGTATTGTGACCATCAGGATTGTCACCATCGGGATATTGTTCCCAACCCCTTGCTGACAATGAGGCCTGGTAGGCACCTTGTCCTCTCCTTTTTTGCATTTGTTAAATGGACCAAAAACTAAAAAGTTACCATAATCATGCAGAAAAAGCCGTTTCTGTATGGTTTGGCTTAATAAAAGCAGGCCCACTACTCAAGTCAGTGTAATACTCTTTCTCATTACATTAATCTCTAACCATCCATTATGGATTTATTATCTTACCATGTGAATATAAAATATGAAAACAAAATATTACAGTGTCTGATAGTCAGTTGTTCAAACAAGAGAACTGTGTTGCAATTATCTAAAGGGTAGCTTAAACAACTAGATTATTACTCACATGAGCAACGAGTAAGAGGTGCAAATGAGACATAGGGGGAAATGTAATAGGGTGTGAAAATCAGAAAGTGAGAGATTTTGGTAAAATTCTCCTGTTTTTTTAAAGTGGCAATCATTTACAGTACATGACAAAATCAACCTGGTTTTGCCATAAAAAGTATTGCCACTTTAAAAAAACAGGAGAATTTGACCAAAATCTCTCACTTTCTGATTCTCACACTCAATTACATTTCCCCCATAATATTTTAATGTTCTATCATATCAGTTTGAATGAAATTGTTTTTAGAACGTAATACAGTGATGTGGTAATCATGAACACAGCTACATTCAGGGACTGCAGTTGAGTCAAACATAATGCAATTCTAATTCTGGGTGTCTAGAGTAAACAGAATTCTAATGACTGCCCATCTTCATACTCATGTATGCGATCTTACCGCTCCTATTCCACCATCCATATGTTCCATACCAACAGCACTAACCCCTCCTCTACCCCATTCTAGGTACAGAAGATACCACTGAAAATAGTGTGCACATCACAGAACAGGTAGGAACACTGGCCATATACCTATGACACACCCACAGAGAGTTTCTTTTATGTGTGAATGCCCTGTTGCGACCAGTGGACACTTACTAAGAGATTTGTATGTTCCTAAAGACGCTTAAGCAGCCCCACGACACTTGCACGTTTGCTAAAGATCTCAAGATGTGTCGGCATTCTAACTTGTATGCTACTCAGAATCATTCCGTCAGTGTGATGTTCCTTTGCAATACACAGTAAAGGATGTTGTGATAATGTTTTGGCAGGTGTTTTGGCATCCAGGACTTAGGACCAGTGTAATACAGGAGAGAACACCCCAGGGAAAGATGAGACCTGGCATACTTACTTGTCTGCTGTTCTTGGGGGTGGCCTGCGTGTCTGCACAAGGACAAGGTTAGTATTGATATTACGGGATGTACTCTTACTCTGGCACTAGGAGAGGAAATTATCTGCACAAGTTACAGATGTCTCCAATAAATCACGAATAAGGATCGTACTGTAAATTCCAGATTTGCCTACTGTCACTGAGGAAATGCTACCAGGCATAATGGCGGTTTCCCCTTATTTGCAGCTGTCTGTGATTTATCAGAACTAGTGTTTTTCTGACACCCATTGACTGAATGTACAGAGATTTATGAGAAGATAAAAATACAAACAGAATAAAAGTTTCCATCTGCTAGTAACATGACCCATGGAAGGCCACAGCAGCTATACATTGTGTGTTCTGCTTATAACACATATGATTAATATGGTTAATCCAAAACTAAAAGTTTAGCAATTTTAGGCTCACATACAATACAATACGATACATTTATTGTCATTATCAAATAAAATTTGACAACGAAATTCAATTGTACAGCACACCAAACGATGATAAAAAGCTTGAACACAGATATATAAAAACACACAGCAACACGCATTTGAGAGATGACACATTATTCCCGGTCCCATACATGACTACATATAGTTGCTGTGCATATGAATCGTTATATCTTTACCCTCAATGAAAGCACATCACACAATTCCAACAGAGACCATACTTTGTCATACCGAGTTGGGTTTGAAATTCCGTCGGTCAGGATACCAGGGGTCAGAACACCGACTGCAGCATCCCAATTGTGAGAGGAGTCCCACGGCGATGTCCACGGTGGTGTTAAAACTAGAGATGAGCGGGTTCGGTTTCTTTGAATCCGAACCCGCACGAACTTCACTTTTTTTTTCACGGGTCCGAGCGACTCGGATCTTCCCGCCTTGCTCGGTTAACCCGAGCGCGCCCGAACGTCATCATGACGCTGTCGGATTCTCGCGAGACTCGGATTCTATATAAGGAGTCGCGCGTCGCCGCCATTTTCACACGTGCATTGAGATTGATAGGGAGAGGACGTGGCTGGCGTCCTCTCCATTAGAATAGATTAGAAGAGAGAGAGAGAGAGAGAGATTGTGCAGACAGAGTTTACCACAGTGACCAGTGCAGTTGTTGTTAAGTTAACTTTTATTTAATATATCCGTTCTCTGCTATATCCGTTCTCTGCCTGAAAAAAACGATACACAGCAGTCACACAGTGTGACTCAGTCTGTGTGCACTCAGCTCAGCCCAGTGTGCTGCACATCAATGTATAAAAGCTTATAATAATTGTGGGGGAGACTGGGGAGCACTGCAGGTTGTTATAGCAGGAGCCAGGAGTACATAATATTATATTAATTTAAAATTAAACAGTGCACACTTTTGCTGCAGGAGTGCCACTGCCAGTGTGACTAGTGGTGACCAGTGCCTGACCACCAGTATAGTAGTATATTGTTGTATACTATCTCTTTATCAACCAGTCTATATTAGCAGCAGACACAGTACAGTGCGGTAGTTCACGGCTGTGGCTACCTCTGTGTCGGCAGTCGGCACTCGGCAGGCAGTCCGTCCATCCATAATTGTATAATTATATACCACCTAACCGTGGTATTTTTTTTTCTTTCTTTATACCGTCGTCATAGTCATACTAGTTGTTACGAGTATACTACTATCTCTTTATCAACCAGTGTACAGCGCGGTAGTTCACGGCTGTGGCTACCTCTGTGTCGGCAGTCGGCAGGCAGTCCGTCCATCCATAATTGTATTATTATAATATATACCACCTAACCGTGTTTTTTTTTTCATTCTTTATACCGTCATAGTGTCATACTAGTTGTTACGAGTATACTACTATCTCTTTATCAACCAGTGTACAGTGCGGTAGTTCACGGCTGTGGCTACCTCTGTGTCGGCAGTCGGCAGGCAGTCCGTCCATCCATAATTGTATTATAATATATACCACCTAACCGTGGTTTTTTTTTCATTCTTTATACCGTCATAGTGTCATACTAGTTGTTACGAGTATACTACTATCTCTTTATCAACCAGTGTACAGTGCGGTAGTTCACGGCTGTGGCTACCTCTGTGTCGGCAGTCGGCAGGCAGTCCGTCCATCCATAATTGTATTATAATATATACCACCTAACCGTGGTTTTTTTTTCATTCTTTATACCGTCATAGTCAGTCATACTAGTTGTTACGAGTATACTACTATCTCTTTATCAACCAGTGTACAGTGCGGTAGTTCACGGCTGTGGCTACCTCTGTGTCGGCACTCGGCAGGCAGTCCGTCCATCCATAATTGTATTATAATATATACCACCTAACCGTGGTTTTTTTTTCATTCTTTATACCGTCATAGTGTCATACTAGTTGTTACGAGTATACTACTATCTCTTTATCAACCAGTGTACAGTGCGGTAGTTCACGGCTGTGGCTACCTCTGTGTCGGCAGTCGGCAGGCAGTCCGTCCATCCATAATTGTATTATAATATATACCACCTAACCGTGGTTTTTTTTTCATTCTTTATACCGTCATAGTGTCATACTAGTTGTTACGAGTATACTACTATCTCTTTATCAACCAGTGTACAGTGCGGTAGTTCACGGCTGTGGCTACCTCTGTGTCGGCAGTCGGCAGGCAGTCCGTCCATCCATAATTGTATTATAATATATACCACCTAACCGTGGTTTTTTTTTTCATTCTTTATACCGTCATAGTCAGTCATACTAGTTGTTACGAGTATACTACTATCTCTTTATCAACCAGTGTACAGTGCGGTAGTTCACGGCTGTGGCTACCTCTGTGTCGGAACTCGGCAGGCAGTCCGTCCATCCATAATTGTATTACAATATATACCACCTAACCGTGGTTTTTTTTTCATTCTTTATACCGTCATAGTCAGTCATACTAGTTGTTACGAGTATACTACTATCTCTTTATCAACCAGTGTACAGTGCGGTAGTTCACGGCTGTGGCTACCTCTGTGTCGGCACTCGGCAGGCAGTCCGTCCATCCATAATTGTATTACAATATATACCACCTAACCGTGGTTTTTTTATACCACCTAACCGTGGCAGTCCGTCCATAATTGTATACTAGTATCCAATCCATCCATCTCCATTGTTTACCTGAGGTGCCTTTTAGTTCTGCCTATAAAATATGGAGAACGCTGCCACTAGTCATGGCCGAGACGATGAAATGCCAGCAACGTCGTCTGCCAAGGCCGATGCCCAATGTCATAGTACAGAGCATGTCAAATCCAAAACACCAAATATCAGAAAAAAAAGGACTCCAAAACCTAAAATAAAATTGTCGGAGGAGAAGCGTAAACTTGCCAATATGCCATTTACCACACGGAGTGGCAAGGAACGGCTGAGGCCCTGGCCTATGTTCATGGCTAGTGGTTCAGCTTCACATGAGGATGGAAGCACTCAGCCTCTCGCTAGAAAACTGAAAAGACTCAAGCTGGCAAAAGCACCGCAAAGAACTGTGCGTTCTTTGAAATCCCAAATCCACAAGGAGAGTCCAATTGTGTCGGTTGCGATGCCTGACCTTCCCAACACTGGACGTGAAGAGCATGCGCCTTCCACTATTTGCATGCCCCCTGCAAGTGCTGGAAGGAGCACCCGCAGTCCAGTTCCTGATAGTCAGATTGAAGATGTCAGTGTTGAAGTACACCAGGATGAGGAGGATATGGGTGTTGCTGGCGCTGGGGAGGAAATTGACCAGAAGGATTCTGATGGTGAGGTGGTTTGTTTAAGTCAGGCACCCGGGGAGACACCTGTTGTCCGTGGGAGGAATATGGCCGTTGACATGCCAGGTGAAAATACCAAAAAAATCAGCTCTTCGGTGTGGAGGTATTTCACCAGAAATGCGGACAACAGGTGTCAAGCCGTGTGTTCCCTTTGTCAAGCTGTAATAAGTAGGGGTAAGGACGTTAACCACCTCGGAACATCCTCCCTTATACGTCACCTGCAGCGCATTCATAATAAGTCAGTGACAAGTTCAAAAACTTTGGGTGACAGCGGAAGCAGTCCACTGACCAGTAAATCCCTTCCTCTTGTAACCAAGCTCACGCAAACCACCCCACCAACTCCCTCAGTGTCAATTTCCTCCTTCCCCAGGAATGCCAATAGTCCTGCAGGCCATGTCACTGGCAAGTCTGACGAGTCCTCTCCTGCCTGGGATTCCTCCGATGCATCCTTGCGTGTAACGCCTACTGCTGCTGGCGCTGCTGTTGTTGCCGCTGGGAGTCGATGGTCATCCCAGAGGGGAAGTCGTAAGCCCACTTGTACTACTTCCAGTAAGCAATTGACTGTTCAACAGTCCTTTGCGAGGAAGATGAAATATCACAGCAGTCATCCTACTGCAAAGCGGATAACTGAGTCCTTGACAACTATGTTGGTGTTAGACGTGCGTCCGGTATCCGCCGTTAGTTCACAGGGAACTAGACAATTTATTGAGGCAGTGTGCCCCCGTTACCAAATACCATCTAGGTTCCACTTCTCTAGGCAGGCGATACCGAGAATGTACACGGACGTCAGAAAAAGACTCACCAGTGTCCTAAAAAATGCAGTTGTACCCAATGTCCACTTAACCACGGACATGTGGACAAGTGGAGCAGGGCAGGGTCAGGACTATATGACTGTGACAGCCCACTGGGTAGATGTATGGACTCCCGCCGCAAGAACAGCAGCGGCGGCACCAGTAGCAGCATCTCGCAAACGCCAACTCTTTCCTAGGCAGGCTACGCTTTGTATCACCGCTTTCCAGAATACGCACACAGCTGAAAACCTCTTACGGCAACTGAGGAAGATCATCGCGGAATGGCTTACCCCAATTGGACTCTCCTGTGGATTTGTGGCATCGGACAACGCCAGCAATATTGTGTGTGCATTAAATATGGGCAAATTCCAGCACGTCCCATGTTTTGCACATACCTTGAATTTGGTGGTGCAGAATTTTTTAAAAAACGACAGGGGCGTGCAAGAGATGCTGTCGGTGGCCAGAAAAATTGCGGGACACTTTCGGCGTACAGGCACCACGTACAGAAGACTGGAGCACCACCAAAAACTACTGAACCTGCCCTGCCATCATCTGAAGCAAGAAGTGGTAACGAGGTGGAATTCAACCCTCTATATCAGTGTTTCCCAACCGCGGTCCTCAAGGCACACTAACAGTCCTGGTTTTTGTGATATCCAGGCTTGAACACAGGTGACTTAATTAGTACCTCAGTTATTTTGATTTAACCATCTGTGCTGAAGCCTGGATATCACTAAAACCTGCACTGTTGGTGTGCCTTGAGGACCGTGGTTGGGAATGCCTGCTCTATATGCTTCAGAGGTTGGAGGAGCAGCAAAAGGCCATTCAAGCCTATACAATTGAGCACGATATAGGAGATGGAATGCACCTGTCTCAAGTGCAGTGGAGAATGATTTCAACGTTGTGCAAGGTTCTGATGCCCTTTGAACTTGCCACACGTGAAGTCAGTTCAGACACTGCCAGCCTGAGTCAGGTCATTCCCCTCATCAGGCTTTTGCAGAAGAAGCTGGAGGCATTGAAGAAGGAGCTAACACGGAGCGATTCCGCTAGGCATGTGGGACTTGTGGATGCAGCCCTTAATTCGCTTAACAAGGATTCACGGGTGGTCAATCTGTTGAAATCAGAGCACTACATTTTGGCCACCGTGCTCGATCCTAGATTTAAAGCCTACCTTGGATCTCTCTTTCCGGCAGACACAGGTCTGCTGGGGTTGAAAGACCTGCTGGTGACAAAATTGTCAAGTCAAGCGGAACGCGACCTGTCAACATCTCCTCCTTCACATTCTCCCGCAACTGGGGGTGCGAGGAAAAGGCTCAGAATTCCGAGCCCACCCGCTGGCGGTGATGCAGGGCAGTCTGGAGCGACTGCTGATGCTGACATCTGGTCCGGACTGAAGGACCTGACAACGATTACGGACATGTCGTCTACTGTCACTGCATATGATTCTCTCAACATTGATAGAATGGTGGAGGATTATATGAGTGACCGCATCCAAGTAGGCACGTCACACAGTCCGTACTTATACTGGCAGGAAAAAGAGGCAATTTGGAGGCCCTTGCACAAACTGGCTTTATTCTACCTAAGTTGCCCTCCCACAAGTGTGTACTCCGAAAGAGTGTTTAGTGCCGCCGCTCACCTTGTCAGCAATCGGCGTACGAGGTTACATCCAGAAAATGTGGAGAAGATGATGTTCATTAAAATGAATTATAATCAATTCCTCCGCGGAGACATTGACCAGCAGCAATTGCCTCCACAAAGTACACAGGGAGCTGAGATGGTGGATTCCAGTGGGGACGAATTGATAATCTGTGAGGAGGGGGATGTACACGGTGATATATCGGAGGGTGAAGATGAGGTGGACATCTTGCCTCTGTAGAGCCAGTTTGTGCAAGGAGAGATTAATTGCTTCTTTTTTGGGGGGGGTCCAAACCAACCCGTCATATCAGTCACAGTCGTGTGGCAGACCCTGTCACTGAAATGATGGGTTGGTTAAAGTGTGCATGTCCTGTTTTGTTTATACAACATAAGGGTGGGTGGGAGGGCCCAAGGATAATTCCATCTTGCACCTCTTTTTTCTTTTCTTTTTCTTTGCATCATGTGCTGATTGGGGAGGGTTTTTTGGAAGGGACATCCTGCGTGACACTGCAGTGCCACTCCTAGATGGGCCCGGTGTTTGTGTCGGCCACTAGGGTCGCTAATCTTACTCACACAGCTACCTCATTGCGCCTCTTTTTTTCTTTGCGTCATGTGCTGATTGGGGAGGGTTTTTTGGAAGGGACATCCTGCGTGACACTGCAGTGCCACTCCTAGATGGGCCCGGTGTTTGTGTCGGCCACTAGGGTCGCTAATCTTACTCACACAGTCAGCTACCTCATTGCGCCTCTTTTTTTCTTTGCGTCATGTGCTGTTTGGGGAGGGTTTTTTGGAAGGGCCATCCTGCGTGACACTGCAGTGCCACTCCTAGATGGGCCCGGTGTTTGTGTCGGCCACTAGGGTCGCTAATCTTACTCACACAGCTACCTCATTGCGCCTCTTTTTTTCTTTGCGTCATGTGCTGTTTGGGGAGGGTTTTTTGGAAGGGACATCCTGCGTGACACTGCAGTGCCACTCCTAGATGGGCCCGGTGTTTGTGTCGGCCACTAGGGTCGCTTATCTTACTCACACAGCGACCTCGGTGCAAATTTTAGGACTAAAAATAATATTGTGAGGTGTGAGGTATTCAGAATAGACTGAAAATGAGTGTAAATTATGGTTTTTGAGGTTAATAATACTTTGGGATCAAAATGACCCCCAAATTCTATGATTTAAGCTGTTTTTTAGTGTTTTTGGAAAAAAACACCCGAATCCAAAACACACCCGAATCCGACAAAAATAATTCGGTGAGGTTTTGCCAAAACGCGTTCGAACCCAAAACACGGCCGCGGAACCGAACCCAAAACCAAAACACAAAACCCGAAAAATTTCAGGCGCTCATCTCTAGTTAAAACTCCATGATAATGGCCCAGCAGCCATTTTCACGGAGTTCTGCGCATGTGCAGTAGAGAAATCTCAGCGAAAATGGCCGCCACACCATTTTCCCGGAGATCTGCGCATGCGCAGTAGAGTCTGAGCACTCTAGTGCTCAGACTCTCAGCGCTACCGACAGAGAGGAGGGGGCCCGAACGTAGGAGGCTGCACCCGGGCCTCCTCCTCTCTTAAAACGCCCCTGATGCTACTGTGGGTTGTTTTCAAGAATTCAGTGAAGACAATAGTAAATGTATTTGTGTTATCAGTTACCTTACCAGTGCTCCAGCTAGATGACTGGAAAACATGCATTCTTAAGCTAGGTACACACTATACAATTATTTGGCCAATTTGTCAATAATCAGGTGCTTGGCCTGTTTTATTATATAGTGTGTATGAACTATTGTTTCAGTGTTTCACTGATAAACCAGACAAATCATGGTCACAAATATACTCCTTCGATTATCGTTCGGCCAAGACAGAAAATCTTGGCCTCAATCTCACGATATCATGCAGTGTGTGGGCATTTCGATAATCAGACCATATTTCCCACATTATTTCCATGGCTACGTCATCAGTAGTGGCTAGATCCTCTTCAGTAACTGTAGGAAATACCATCTGGCAGGGGGAAGAGCAAGGTTACTAGTAGTTTCTCTATCCACGTCACCATCTATTTCCTTTAGTAGCCTTCACTCCGCTTCACTCGCCACCAAGCCCAAAGCATGACGAGCGAAGCAAGGCCGCAAGGGTTCACGTTGGGGCCCAAGTTCTGCTCCTCCCCCCTCTTGTAGCAGGCCAGATGGCATTTCCCATGCTTTACTGAAGAGGATATAGTCTTAACCCTACGTCATCCTTCTTCTAGGCAAACTCTGTGTGGTGTGGCAGACTGCCAACCATATAGCATCATCATGCCCTCCATGTTGCTATAAAATTTCCTCTTAATGCCCACATATGCAGACTTATTTAGCAATAATATTTTTACTAAAATAATGTGAAAACGAGTGTTTAACTCTCTTTTCACATTTTTTTTAGTATCACACAAATATATTAATGGGACTTTGAAGGAGAATTCACAAAATTGGCCTTCAAGCCCTTAATATTGCATTTTTTAGTAAGCAGATCACATTTCCCATACTTGTAATGGGAAATGTGATCTGCTCAAATTGACTATAACTAATTTGTTAAAAACATACAGAAGGGAGCCTTGTAATAATAATGCCATCTTCAGATGCAGGCTTCTATCCGATTCTACTACTTCTGCCCTGCTCTGACAGGCAGAGCAGAGCTCAGTGCCGGTACATGTGATCAGTCATGTGGTGACTGAAGAAAATGAATAGCTGTAATAAAAAATACTGTTGGTGGTCTAGCTTCCAAACTGAGAGGACGTGCACTCTGGCAGCTCCTGAGGGCACAGCATATTAAAATCCTCTACACCTGATTACCCTCTCCCCGGGAGCCTTGGAGTGCCTCCAGTCACACACCTTATCTTGCTGCAACTGCTGAGGGGTTCCCGCGGAGTCGGGGAGCGCTTTTTAGCCCTCCCGCGGATTGCGGCCTACCCCTCAGCACGAAGCCGGGGCCTAGAGTTGAGATCGGGGCCGAGCGGTGGACACGGAGCTAGACTGCGCCACCGACCCTGCGATACCTTGGATGCCTCGGGTGATAGATCTGCGGGTGGCTGGGCGGCACCTCCGGCCCTCCATCTGACGAGCACAGACCCCGGGCGCACGGGACACAGAGAAGAGAGCGCGACACGCCGGGACGGAGCTTCGGGCGGCGGCCATCTTGCCGACGGCTGGAGTGAACACGAGACGCCGGGACGCAGACTGGGTGAGCTCCTGCCTTCCCTCCGATCACCGGCCCCTACACAGACGCCCCGGCTGGGCTCCGCTACCGCTGGCTGCGGCGTCCCTGGGCTCCCGGGACCACTCTGGCCGATCTCCATAAGCCCCCAGGTGCCTGACACAAGCACCCCCTGGGTAGAGGTGACCTGCCACGGCATCCAGTACCCTCTGTCAGACGAGCAGAGATCCATGACCGCACCAACCGGGGAGCCTACCTCCGAGGCACCAGGCAATGATACCGCTCCCTCCCTGCCCTCCCCTGATCGCGGTTGTGTAAGATTCCATCCCCACCACTACTAAGATACCGGTGGAACACGAGGGCAGATATCTGACTCTGTTGCACAGTCGCTGGTCGCTGGCTGGTCCGTAGCCGGACTGGTGTCCTCACCCCCACCGCTCAGCTCTCAGGGGGGGCTTATTTGGATGATACCGTGTCTGCATGACATCACAGAACCAAACCGCATCTGATTACTACTTAACTCGTCCTCATCGGTGCGAGGAACACATGATGCCTATTTTATGCTAAATCATTCTGCGGCCAAATGGTGCTAAGGGGCTCACCTTGATACATCTTATAGGATCTAAGGGAGACGACGACACCCTATTATACACCTCTGCCTTTTATACTGCTGAGTCGATAAATTTCAGTTACTACCCATCTACCTCACTCATTCCACTATGTCGCAGAGGAACCGCAAAACCCAGGCACTAGCTAAGCCCAGTATCCTCCGGGCGTAGGAAAAGGCAGGCGTTACTCCTCGCAACTCCCCCACTGTAGACCCCATGTCGGATGCTGATGATACTCCGTCGCCAAAGACGAACCTCACGACCCAAGATGTAATGGCCATCGTCACTAAGACCATTCAGACTGAAATGAGGTCGGTCATAGCTGAATTCAGGACTGAACTCGCTGATCTTGGCACCCGCACAGACTCCCTGGAACGCAAAGTGGATGAGGTCTGCCAGTACCAGGTGGTAGTCGAACAAGAACTGTCGGAGATTCGCGCAGAGATGGCCCAACAGGAAGACCACTTAGAAGATATGGACAACCGGAATCTCCGCAATAACATCCGAATCCGTAATATTCCAGAGAGTGTCTCAGCGGAGGGCCTCCCCAAATTCCTAGAAGGCTTGTTGCTGACTATGATTCCCGAAGTCTCTTCAGATTTCCTTCTTCTTGATAGAGCGCATAGAGCACTGCGCCCGCGCCCTCCACCCACCCAGCCCCCACGGGATGTCATCATACGATTCCATTATTATAAAACCAAAGAGAAATTTATGATGGCAGCCCGGGAACATCAATCAGTTATTTACTCCGGAGCCCAACTACAAATATTTCAAGACCTGGCCCCCTCTACGCTTCGAAAACGCAGAGACCTTACCGCCATCACCAAAGTCCTTCGAGACAACTCCATCAAATACAAATGGGGTTTCCCGTTCCAACTTCATGTTTCAAAGGATGGCACTCACCACACGATCAAAACACCCGCCCAAGGTTACGACCTGCTCAGGTCTCTTGGCATCTTTGAGTCCCTTCCTGATGAGATCCAAAATCAGCTCACCACCGCCTCTCCCAAAAGGCCCGTGGCACCTACTCCCGAATGGTCGACTAAATGAGAGGTCGAAAGGCCCTCTTCAGATCGGCTACTAGAATGGTCCTTGCGGACTGACTCCACCCTTTTCACGTTATCCGTATGGTACATTGTTTTACATATCTAATTCTTCTGGCCTGGTGGTCTATGTGTTATCCTGGAACTCTACCTGGTGTTTCCCAGTAACCCCACCACTGGGTTAACTGCATGCCCTGAGGTGGATCGGCTAATGGGCCACTCCACACCAGGGAACGATATAGTTTTCTGCTAACGATGTCAGATCCAAATGCTAGATTTCCTACATACTACCACTGGTTCCCATAGTCTACGATATACACTCGCTTACATTTGCCTTCCCTGTGGGGGAGTTAGCTATTATTGCATGTACTATTACTGTGTTTAATGTACCATAATAGTTTCTCCCTCCCCCTCATACATTGTCTCACATTTCTGACATTGGTGACTTGACGGTCCTCCCTGTTGATTGGACCTCCTGCGCATCAGTCCTTGGTGCTCCCTCTCCTTTGCGTTGGTTTCGTGCCTTGAATTGGTAAGGCTAATCTGCCGCTCAATCCTGAGGGACCACCTTGGCCTTTAATTTAAACGTGACTGTTTTGGTTACTATCGTTTCTGCCATTTACCACTGATACACCTAGACATTGTTATGAAACCAATTGATATTATTTAAGATGCCTTGACTATGTTCATATCCTGATGTACTGTTATTATTAATAACGTGGATGCTGTCTACAATGCCTTCTCTATTTTTCCTGCTTCTCTAAACTCCTTGATCTGATCTTCCCATACCCCTTACCCTGGCCCGCAGAATGAATACTCCCCCCTCTATATCAGCATGTTTCTCTGTTTCCTTGTTATCTTCTATTTTTGGCGCTACCCCCCACACCGGAGGGGCTGCCCACCTGGCAGCCGCCCCTTCATTCCTAGACCCAACCCACTATTAGGAAAGGGTCTTTCCCTTAAGTTCATACCCACGACCTCCTCCGCCTGTTTCCTCTGTCTTCTTCTTCCCTCCTTTCTGTCCCCCGGTCGGCCACGTCAAGGGTCAATCTACTTACTGAGCTATATTGTTTTTCGTCCTCCATGACTCTAAAAGTGTTGTCTATTAACGTCAATGGCCTTAATTCCCCAACCAAGCGCTCCATGGCATTTCACTTTTTTGCTCGACAAAAAGCGGATATCATATTCCTACAAGAGACCCACTTTAAGGCCCCACACCCTTCTTTAAGCTCCAAATACTATTCTCTAGCATTTTATTCCACAATGTCAGCTAAACGCAGAGGCACTGCCATCTTGATCCATCGTGACCTCCCCCTGGTCGTTCAAGACATGGTCCTCGATGACCACGGCAGATTTGTGATCCTCTCCGGCTCTCTTAATCAAACCCCCATCACCTTGGCATCGGTTTACGCCCCAAACATGCAGCAGGGTTCCTTTTTCAAGACGTTTTCTGACCACCTCTCTAAATTTTCGAATCCCTGGGTTATAGTGGCCGGTGATTGCAATGCCACATTAAACCCCCATGTTGACAGATCCTGACCATGTGCAGGGCCTTCTCCTCATATAAAACTATCTAAACTCCTCCAGACATGCATTACAGCTCACAATTTATATGATAGCTGGAAAACACTCTACCCGTCAGCTAAAGGCTACACGCACTACTCTCCACAACACGATATATATACCCGGATTGATTACATTTTTGTAGATAGAGACTCCACTCAAACCCTCCTGGGTGCCCAAATAGTCCCGACCACTTGGTCTGACCACTATGTGATATTACTTGAACTCACTGCCCCTCATAAACCCCCGACTTCTCGCAAATGGCGTCTTAATGAATCCCTGCTCTTGAAATCCTCTAATGTATCCCAAATTGAGACCGCGATCCAGCACTACTTACTTGCTGATAACATCTCCCCCGACATCTCACCGGCAATTCTATGGGAAGCACATAAGGTAACACTGCGAGGTCTCCTCATTAGCCTCACATCTACCCAGAGAAAGCTGGAATCTAAGCGAATCGCGGACTTAGAGTCTGACCTGGCTTCATTGACTCTCCGCCATCAGCGCTCCCCCAAACGCAAACTATACCTAAAGATACTCGCCCTGAAAGGGCAATTGTCCCAAATCCTCACAAAGAAAACGATCAGATCACTCCTGTGGATCCGTCAGAAATTTTACGAAAAATCAAACAAGGCAGATACCTTGTTAGCCCGCCGGTTGCGTGCGAAACGCACGCTTAATCGGATACTGGCTCTAAGGTGCCCTGATGGATCCACAACATGTGACCCTAAACTGATGGCCGCCCATTTCCAAGATTATTATACTTCACTCTATAACCTTCCCTCTGAGGTCTCCACCGCCCCACACCATGTTACAGCTATTCAACAATATCTCTCCTCTTGTCAGTTGCCGACACTCTCTATAACAGATCTTAAGACACTCAACGCTCCTATCACACACAAGGAGATCCTTACGACAATTAAGCAACTTCGTCGATCTTCCGCCCCGGGTCCGGATGAGTACACTGCCATTTATTTTAAGAAATTCTCCCAAGTCCTCCTCCCTATGTTACATTCACTCTTCAATTCATTGATGGAAGGGAGTTCCCTTGATGCAGCCACCACCAGAGCCAATATCATAGTTATTGCCAAACCTGATCGTGACCCAATGGAAATGAAAAACTATAGGCCCATCTCATTATTAAACACAGATCTAAAGCTCTTCGCTAAAATCCTTGCAAACCGGCTCGCCCCCTACCTCCCCACGTTAATACATCCGGACCAAGTTGGTTTCATCCCCAACCGCCAAGCAGCAGACAACACACGACGCCTTATCGACCTTATTCACCTTTCCCATCAGGACTCGCTTCCGACTCTGGTGGTGGCTCTCGATGCGGAGAAGGCCTTTGATAGAGTAGCCTGGCCCTTTATACAGCAAGCCCTTCAGACAATAGGAATACATGGTCCATTTTATAATGCCATAACCTCTCTCTACTGTAACCCCTCAGCGTCTATCCTGGTTAATGGTCTATCCTCCCCTCCACTACCTATTAGAAATGGCACCCGACAGGGATGTCCACTTTCCCCCCTACTTTTTGCTCTAGTAATGGAACCGCTAGCTGCAAAAATCCGGTTGAACTCCAACATCTCAGGTCTCATGGTTGATAACCATGAATATAAAATCGCATTATACGCAGATGATGTCATTTTGACCCTAACCAACCCGCACACCTCCCTAAAACATTTATTTGAGGAAATTCAAACATATAGCTCCCTCTCGAACTATAGACTTAATGCCGACAAAACAGAGGTTCTGGACCTACATATTGCCCCACGTGATCTTAGCCTTTTACGCTCCTCTCATTCCTTTAAATGGCAAAGTAC
This sequence comes from Pseudophryne corroboree, assembly GCF_028390025.1. NCBI lineage: Eukaryota > Metazoa > Chordata > Amphibia > Anura > Myobatrachidae > Pseudophryne > Pseudophryne corroboree. Next base: position 200,973,740 of record NC_086449.1, read on the forward strand.
TAAACTCAAATATCTAGGTATTTACCTAACCAAATCTTATTCATCGCTATACTCTGCCAACTTCCCACGTTTAATATCTTCAATGAAATCTGATCTTATCGCATGGAATAAGCTGTTCATTTCTTGGTTTGGCCGCATTGCGGCAGTCAAGATGAACCTTTTGCCACGTTTGTTATACCTATGGCAAACCCTGCCTATTCACATCTCCGTTAAGATACTAAAGAATCTCCAAAGAGATATATCTAACTTCATCTGGGCTGGGAAAAAACCGAGAGTCAAAATGCGGCTACTTCAACAACACCGCTCAGAGGGCGGTCTTGGTGTACCAGACCTTATTCGCTACTATCGTGCCACACACCTAGCCTCTTGTGTTCTCTGGCATTCACCCCCGGCACAGAGAACGTGGACCTATCTGGAGGCGCATGCTCTGCAGATGTTCTCACCCTCGACACTGCTATGATGCCCACCCCGCTCCCGCCCGAACTCTTCTCTTCTCTTGCCGACAGTGCGCTTCTCTCTGTCGATATGGGATTTTTGTACCCGCTTCTATCAACTCCGTTCTAACAACCCTTACTTAACTCCCCTATGGAACAACACCCAATTCCCTCCAGGTAATAATCACTCTGCATTTTACCATTGGACTGCGCACAATATCCTCTTTCTACAAGACATAGCCCCTCTTTCCTCATTTCCATCTTTCGCGGATTTACAATCCCGCTTCTCGCTCCCCCACTCAGTCTTCTATCAGTTTTTGCAAATTAGACACTTTTATGGAACCCTCTCTAAACCCACCCACCCTATTATAGCCACTCCCCTAGAGATCTGGTGTCGAGGTTCTCACTCGACGAAGGGACTGCTCTCTCGCATTTACCGAGTGTTATTGTCGCACAATATCCCCCCTAAGGAGAGTCATGAACTGGCCTGGGAGAAAGAGGTGGGTGAGACTTTAACTATTGAAGATTGGGAGGAGATTAGACAAGAAATCACCAAAAGTTCTATCTCTGTCCGAATTGCTGAGAATTCATACAAACTATACTACCGCTGGTACCTAGTTCCTTCTAGACTACAAACTATCTATCCCACGTCCTCAGGTCAATGCTGGAGACTATGCGGTTGCCGCGGGACCCTGCTGCATGTTTGGTGGTCTTGTCCATCGATCCGACAATATTGGAGACTAATTCATAAATTGGTGTTGGATGTTACACATGTAACCGTCCCTGATTCACCCCTCTATTCGCTACTTTCCCGTCCCATTCCTGACACTTCACGTCATCAACGCGCCTTAATTAAACATATATTAAATACAGCTAAATGCCAAATAGCGGCTAATTGGAAGTCCACTGCCCCCCCTACTTTGACCACCACTATAAATGCAATCTGGTTTACATATAAGCTGGAGCGAATTACTGCCACTCTCCGAGATTCGGCGGTGTCCTTTATTGAAACATGGACACCTTGGACCCTCCACTTTAATGCTGAACCGCCATTGACAACTATTTAACTATTTAAATATTTGAGTATTTGAATATGTAACTATTTAATGCTCATCTATCTAACCTATACTATACTCATACCACAATCTACTTCTATACATGGCTCTGACGGACCGACCTCTCTCACTCCCTTTTCCCAGTTCTCTATAACCTTCCCCTCCTCTGTTCTCTTCTCTTTACCCTATACCCTCCTCCACGTTACCCTTTGTTTCACCATCTTCCCTCTTTTACTGTAATTGTTATTTGTAACAGTTTATATAGCTGGTCGGTGTGGAGGCTTGTTTGATACCCCCCAATCGACCCTCCTGTTGTACGCCCCCCTCCAGACTGCACCATTTCATTACTTTCATATATACCATTTTACTGTTTGCAATGATTTACATTCTTGTTTATATGCTTATATAATCAATAAAACATTTTCTAAAAAAAAAAAAAAAATACTGTAATAAAACTTACCTGGACGATGCTGTACTCAGTGATCGGTCAACTGATCTGTGCCAGTTGTCAGGTCTCTAGGTTTGTCTGTCCCCGGCGGGGGCGCTAGTGAGTCAGTGTTGGTATGGTGGATAAAACGTGGAGGCAATATAAAAGTCCTGCGCATAGGCGCTGATGTTTTATTATAACTGAGCAGCTGGGATAACACAGAGTGAACAGAAAACCGGTAATGGAATGACAATGATTGGTAACGGAATTTGAATAACTGAGGTCTCTTGCAAATGAAATATGAAACAACAAATACTGAAGGCAGATGATATAAACTAAAGTCCAGTAGTACTTGATAGCACACAGTCTCGGTATAACATAAAATAAAGTAACTTCGAAAGCAGAACTCCGATATGCTTAAGAAACACACAGTCCCTATAAAGCACAAGTCCAGGTAGCCTTACTAGGCTCAAGCAGGAGACAGTCTCTAAGCAACTAGTTGTTATACTGCTGGAATGCACAGATGGAATACTGATAGCAAGGGCACAGGTAAGATGGTAATACGAACACCTGAGGAGAGTCTCTGCTGCTGGTGGATTGTGGCTGGTTGTAATTGAAGTCCGGAGTAACAGGAGAGCTGTGAAGGTGAAAACTGGAACAATGGAAATAACCACGGGGAATGCTGGAAACAGGAACACAGGAACCAGGAGAACTTAGGCACACGGTATGTGACTCGTTGTCCGAGGCAATGTGAGAGAGCCACAGACTGGAAGTTAAACCCCCTGCTCAGCAGTGATTGGACACAGAGCTGCAGGCGGAGACACAGCGCTGGATTGAGCACCAGGATCAGCTGAGTGCAGGTGTCATGGCAACGTCCACACAGGCCGGACACCGGCACGCAGCAAAACCCACACAGGACCAGACTCAGGGGTACTCAGCAATGCGGAAGATGATGCTCGCGGCCACTGCACTCACGCAGCCGCAACTGGGGCCACGTCCTCCGGAGGCCTGAACACCAGCGCGCTGGTAAGTGAGACGCAGCAGCGCGCCGATTCCTGACATTACCCCCTCCTTTATGGGTGGGCACCGAACACCCACGAGGCTTGGCAGGGAAGAGTCTGTGGAAGGCTTGAATCAAACGTGGAGCATGAACATCCGTGGCGTTGACCCAACTCCTCTCTTCAGGACCATATCCAGACCAGTCAATGAGATATTGCAGATGACCATAACGATGTCGAGAGTCTAAGATCTTTTCTACCTCGTATTCCACGCCCCGATGAGTTTGTACCTTTGGAGCCGCTGGAAGTGTTCTCTGGAAACGATTGAGAATTAGTGGTCTGAGGAGAGAAATATGAAATGAGTTGGGTACTTTCAAAAAAGCAGACAGTTTTAACTTATAAGCCACCGGATTAATGACACTTTCTACTGGAAATGGTCCAATAAACCGTGGAGCAAACTTCATTGACGGCACTCTGAGACGGAGATTTCGAGTAGATAACCAGACTTTATCGCCCGGTTTCAAACTAGGAACTGCTCGTCTCTTCCGATCAGCAAGCATTTTATACCGTTGAGAAACTTTTTTAAGAGATGAATGGATCTTCTTCCAAATTTGAGCGAACCGCTGAAGAGCAGAATAAGCCGCAGGCACATGTATGGCGGGTAACTCTTGGAAGTCTGGTACTCTAGGATGCTGACCATAAACTGCAAAAAAAGGAGTTGTATCTGTAGAAGTATGATAACGGAAATTATGAGCAAACTCCGCCAAGGGCAATAAATCTACCCAGTTATCCTGTGAAGAAGAAATATACAGTCTCAAATATGTCTCAAGTTCTTGATTTACCCTCTCTGTCTGCCCATTTGTTTGAGGATGATAGGCCGTAGAGAATTTCAGTTTTACCTGCAGCGCTGAACACAGAGCCCTCCAAAACTTGGCCACAAATTGTACACCCCGATCAGATATGATTTCTGTTGGAAGTCCATGTAACCTGAATATTTCGTGAAGAAACAACTGTGCCAATTTTGGATCAGATGGTAACCCCATGAGTGGAATGAAGTGCGCATTTTTAAAAAACCTATCGACTACTACCCAGATGGTGTCATACCCTTTGGATGGAGGGAGATCAGAAATAAAATCCTTCGACAAATGGGACCAGGGGCGCTTGGGAATGGAATTGGGTATCAATTGGCCTGCGGGAGCCTGACGAGAAATTTTATGCTGAGCACATTTGGGACATGAAGCTATGAATTCTTGAATATCTACCTTCATACGAGGCCACCAATATGTTTGAGACAGAAACTTAAAAGTCTTTAGAACTCCAGGGTGACCAGTAAATTTGGACGTATGAGCCCAGGACAGAAGGTTTGGACGAAGCTCTGGAGAGACAAACATCTTGCCTAGAGGCGGGACTTGCGACATCCCTGTAGCTGCGAAAACCACCAGATTTAATACTGGTTGAGCAGCCTGTTCTGAGGATTCCTCATTTGAGCTCATAGAGCGAGACAAAGCATCTGCTTTGACGTTTTGTGAGCCAGGTCTAAACATTAACTTAAAATCAAAACGGGAAAAGAATAGGGCCCACCTTGCTTGCCGAGGATTCAGGCACTGCGCGGCTTTCAAGTAGAGAAGATTCTTGTGATCCGTATAGATGGTAATGGGAAATCTCGTACCTTCCAGCAGATAACTCCATTCTTCAAGGGCCAATTTAATTGCCAACAACTCCTGGTCACCGATGGTATAGTTCATTTCTGCGGACGAGAACCTACGAGAAAAAAACCCACAGGGGTGAGTCTTACCATCAATGCCAATCTGAGACAGGACTGCGCCCACGCCAACTGTTGAGGCATCAACTTCCAAGATGAAGGCCTTACTGACATCCGGCTGTTGTTATACAGGAGCTGAAATAAAAGCTTGTTTTATTTTATGAAAAGCAGACAGTGCTTCGTCAGACCATTGAGAAGGATTTCCCCCTTTCCGGGTAAGGCAGGTAATTGGAGCTATTAACGTGGAAAATCCTTTAATAAACTTTCTGTAGTAATTGGCGAAGCCAATGAAGCGTTGAACTGACTTGAGTGTTGTTGAAAGAGCCCAGCTTTCTATAGCTTCCAGTTTAGCTGGATCCATTTGAAGGTCTATTCCGGAAATGATGTATCCTAAGAAAGATATTGAAGAAGCTTCAAATGTGCATTTAGACAGCTTGCCATACAGATGATTCTGTCGAAGACAGTGAAGAACCTCCTTCACCTGTTGGCGATGAGAAACTAAATCACGGGAGAATATCAAGATGTCATCGAGGTAAACTACCACACATTTATACAGAAGATCTCTAAACACTTCGTTGACAAAGTTTTGAAACACGGCCGGGGCATTACTTAAACCGAAGGGCATCACTAGATATTCATAGTGGCCGTCACGAGTATTGAAGGTGGTTTTCCACTCATCACCACTTCGAATCCTAATAAGGTTGTAAGCCCCGCGAAGATCTAGTTTCGTGAAGATGGAAGCCCCTCTAACTCTGTCAAACAACTCTGTGATGAGAGGTAGCGGATAGCTATTTTTGATCGTGATGTCATTTAAACCCCGATAATCGATACAGGGGCGAAGTCCTCCATCTTTCTTCTTGACGAAGAAGAATCCAGCACCAGCTGGGGAAGAGGAGGGACGGATGAATCCTTTCTTTAAATTTTCCTTTATGTATTCACTCATTGCTTGAGTCTCTGGGACTGAAAGAGGGTATGTACGCCCTCTAGGCGGCTTGCTCCCTGGAACCAGATCGATGGGACAATCCCACTCTCGATGGGGAGGCAAGACATCCGCTGCTTTCTCACTAAAGACGTCAGAGAATTCCTGATAGGCCTTCATCAGCAGTAATAGGTAGAGACTGTACAGGAGGCATAGCTCGGTGCTTGCGAAGATCACCTCGAGAGCGTTCACAGGCTCGCTCGCGTAAACGTAGATCCAACTTGACACACAGGGAAATTAGAGCTTCCAGTTGCTCTGGTAAATCTCGAGTAACCAACTCATCCTTTACGCGGTCGGACAGACCATGCCAGAAGGCGGCAACCAATGCCTGGTTGTTCCACTTCACCTCTGATGCCAATGTCTGGAACTGGATAACGTACTGACCCACAGTACGTGTTCCCTGGCGGATCTGAAGGAGATCTGAAGAAGCAGAGGTCGTACGCCCAGGTTCGTCAAAGATGTGTCGGAATGCGGCAACAAATTCAGTATAGTTGTTCAATAAAGCATCTGCTCGCTCCCACAGTGGAGAGACCCAGTTCAGAGCAGAGCCAGCTAGAAGAGAAACAATATAAGCAACCTTTGATCTGGGTGTTGGAAAGTTCTGTGGCTGCAATTCAAACTGAACCTCGCATTGATTTAGAAATCCACAACACATCTTAGCATTACCATCAAATTTACTTGGTGTAGGAAGATGGATGTGAGACATTGAAACAGAAGCAACTGGAGAGCTAGAAACTGAGGAACTAGGAACAGGAACTGGAGAGGACACTGGGGAAACTGAAATTGGAAGTGATTGTTGCAGAGTATCCAAACGTAAAGACATTCCTTGCAGAAATTGAATAATCTGCTGCTGCGCAGCCTCTTGACCATCCAGTCGTGACACTTGGTCTTGGAGTGTCCCTGACCCCACACTCTGACCACCGTCCGGGTCCATGGGCCTCGGACAAACTGTCAGGTCTCTAGGTTTGTCTGTCCCCGGCGGGGGCGCTAGTGGGTCAGTGTTGGTATAGTGGATAAAATGTGGAGGCAATATAAAAGTCCTGCGCATAGGCGCTAATGTTTTATTATAACTGAGCAGCTGGGATAACACAGAGTGAACAGAAAACCGGTAATGGAATGACAATGATTGGTAACGGAATTTGAATAACTGAGGTCTCTTGCAAAGGAAATATGAAACAACAAATACTGAAGGCAGATGATATAAACTAAAGTCCAGTAGTACTTGATAGCACACAGTCTCGGTATAACATAAAATAAAGTAACTTGAAAAGCAGAACTCCGATATGCTTAAGAAACACACAGTCCCTATAAAGCACAAGTCCAGGTAGCCTTACTAGGCTCAAGCAGGAGACAGTCTCTAAGCAACTAGTTGTTATACTGCTGGAATGCACAGATGGAATACTGATAGCAAGTGCACAGGTAAGATGGTAATACGAACACCTGAGGAGAGTCTCTGCTGCTGGTGGATTGTGGCTGGTTGTAATTGAAGTCCGGAGGAACAGGAGAGCTGTGAAGGTGAAAACTGGAACAATGGAAATAACCACGGGGAACGCTGGAAACAGGAACACAGGAACCAGGAGAACTTAGGCACACGGTATGTGACTCGTTGTCCGAGGCAATGTGAGAGAGCCACGGACTGGAAGTTAAACCCCCTGCTCAGCAGTGATTGGACACAGAGCTGCAGGCGGAGACACAGCGCTGGATTGAGCACCAGGATCAGCTGAGTGCAGGTGTCATGGCAACGTCCACACAGGCCGGACACCGGCACGCAGCAAAACCCACACAGGACCAGACTCAGGGGTACTCAGCAATGCGGAAGATGACGCTCGTGGCCACTGCACTCACGCAGCCGCAACTGGGGCCACGACCTCCGGAGGCCTGCACACCAGCGCGCTGGTAAGTGAGACGCAGCAGCGCGCCGATTCCTGACACCAGTGAACTGAGATGCTGTTAAACTCCTGGGCAGGGTCACAGAGAGGTATAGCCTGGGGTAAGTATTACCAGGGGAGAGAAAGGGGGTTGGGAGGTTGTAGCCGGCGGCACAGTCTCACAGTATTTTTTGTGAAAAAATCCAGAGAAGTGCGGGGGAGAGATTCGCAAAAGACAGAGCTTTCTCGTAAGCTCTGTCCCTGCATGCGATATTTGACACATTTTATGCGATTCTTTAAAATATCGCAAATTTGGATGAATTTATCCCATCCCATCATATTGTGCTAAGTATGCCCCATGGCATCATAATATCCAAGCAACCACAGTCACATGCCTGTAGATCTCAGCTCTACATTATTGCATGCAGTACATTTTTTGTGATGGCACACAATGAGAGAGGGGGAGTACCATTTGTACATTGTTGGGCTGTACTTGGGATGAATGAATTTGTATAGTTGTACCTAGTATGCCTGTGTTGCGCATAAGCATATGGAAAAGAGCTGCGCTTGACTGTCGTAATGACCGTCAGAGAATGACAGAGAGGGATGTTGCTCACATGCTTGATTATTTACAGTGCAGTGTACGCTTCTTAAATTAACCTTCTCACTGAAGAACAGCTGTTTGCTTTGTGACTCCTCACACTGTCGCCCATCTCTGGAATTCACCACTGAGGGGATTATTTTAAAAGTCCACTTTCCACCAGGTCTAACTATAGATGACTTGAGATCAGGTGACCTGAGTTTTATTTTGGAAATGTGACATCCATTTGCTGTCAAATAATAGATGAAAAAGGTTTATTCTGAGGGTCATCCTGAATTAACCTCCTAGTAAGATCAGGCCTAAAACTACTCCTGTCTCTTGTTAACTCCTCTGCCCTGCCATTAACGGGCTGTCTCTATCAAAGGCAATACAGTACATTACCTTCAGTCTAAGTGCATCTCTAGCAATGACATACAGTCTAATTCACTTCTTTAATATCCACCCAGTATTTATGCTCTAACATTTCTCTGTCATCTTCAGGTCACTTCTCTGTCCACCTGAATGACCTTCCCCTTCACAGTTGATTACTTTGCCACCTACAACAAATACAAAACTGACACCATACAAAATTTCTCCTCATACCAAACCACATAATGTACATCTTCTCCTACCCTGCCAAGTTCACTCAGAGCATTCTCCCTTATAACTGAAGACAAAGGGGTCTTTGTACTTAGCCTTGGAGAAAGATAAAGCGGATGGAGATGAAGTACCAACCAACCAGCTCCTAACTGGAATTTTCTACACAGCCTGTAATATGACAGTTAGGAGCTGGTTGGTTGGTACTGTATCTCTCTCCACTTGATCTCTCTCCAAGACTTAGTAAATACAGCCGAAAGAACCAACGAGCTCCTGTCATTTTTCAAACACAGCCTGTAACATGAGCTGATTGGCTTGTACTTTATCCACTTTATCTTTGTCCAAGGCTTAGAAAATAGAACTTAGAAGTGCTTGTTCTCGTCTCATCATCTGCAAACCTTCCCACTTGATGTTATTGACTTCCTAATACATGCTAACCACTAACTCACAAACTGTAACTTGCCCCTCCCTACATTACTATTGTCCTTTAAACATGGACTCATTCACACCAATCTTAAAATTTAAAAACATATCTTGACCCAGTCACTCTTGCCAACAACCTCCTTAATTATCTACCATTACCTAAAAATGACTTGAATTGCTTGTGCACAATAACCTCGATTTCTCTTCTCTCACTCCCTCTTTGACACTCAATTGGGATTATGCACCAATATTCCATTGAAGCTGCCTTCACAAAAGTGATCAACAATCTACCTACACCTAAAGGTCTCTTCTCCATACTCATTTTTTTTTTTAACCTATCTTCTGCTTTTGACACTGTTAATCCCCTTCTTCTTCTGCACAACCTTCACACCTTTGGCCTTTGTGATATAGATTTTCCTAGTTCACTTCCAACCTATTCTACCACTTCTTCAGAGTCTTTGGAATAATTTGATCTTTTCCAGATTTAGTTGTATGTTCCTTTAATAAAGCCTCACTAATGTAGCATCAGCACCAGATGGAACATCAATGAAGAGGTGCTATTTTGGTTTATTTTATATACTTTTCACAAGTGACCTTTGTTACTGCCTTTGAAAATAACATCTTTCTCTGAAAATTCCATTAGTGTAATTATTTGAAACCTGCAGACAGTTCTGTAAAGAACATTTTCCTGGATGCTTCTATGTATACGCATGACCTTTCAAGACTTCTCTTCAAGTCATACTTCTGATATTGGTGAATGCTTTTACTTTGACTACAAGACATGAACACATACTGTAAGTCACACTGTGATTGACTAGAAATTCATGCGGTTTAATTTAACTGTGTATTATTGCTCACATTGTTCCCCTATGTACGAAGGCTGTAGTCACAATTGGGCGTTAATCCCTGCTGCTATATAAGCAATTGCAGGGAACTGAGACTGATACAACTGGTCGGCCAATTGACATGAGGATGCTATGTTTTCCAGTTACATGATCACTGTAATTCACAATAAAATAAACAGGAGATCATTTACATAATTTACCCAATGTAGACCAGAAAACTCCTCGTTTGTCCACCTGGCGTACTTTGAGATGCACACCCACTCTTCTGGAGAGACAGCTCTGGAAACCAGAAGTGTGCTGAAGTCACAGCTCCCCACAGTCTGGATTTAGGTGGGATTGTCTCAATTTGAGGAGACTGTCCCACTTTCTCCGGGCAAATGGGTTCCGCACACAATACAATGAAGTTTATAGGGGAAAAAAGATGACAGGGCTAGCAATGGCGTAGCGTTTTAGAAGTTCTAGGCATGCCCTAGGGGGTATGGCCATGCCCCATTGTGATGTGTCCATGCTGCAGTTTTTGGAAGAACTGCCCCTATTTGAAAGGAAAATGATGCCGTCCCCATTGTTGTCACTTATGTCTCAACTGACAGAATTTTGAGAATTATTGGAGATTTATCAAGTCTTCTAAAGAGAACAAGCAGATATTTTGGCAATAGAAACCAATCATATTCTAGCTATCAT